>NW_026880803.1:0-32184 GCF_032173495.1 Musca vetustissima
TAAATTCAAACCTTTGCAGAACTGGTACGGCAGTGAAGGAAGTACAATTATTTATATTATGCTGTAAAGATCTACAGAACACGCACTTTTCTGAAGATGGTTTCTGTTTAGAAACTGAAAGTGACGTTTTAAAGTTCCTTTTAGGCTGATTCTCAAACTTTGGCTTATTAATTTTGGGTCTTGCACCAGAAGATTCTTCAGCTGATATATGCTGATATCTTTTATTTAAAGCAGCCTCGCAATCAGACCATAATGGGAGCTTCTCGAAATCAAGCTGTTCTTCCCATTTGGATTTAGTGATTGGATCGACCTTTGACATAACTAAATGAATTAAAATGGCATTCGTAATCTTTTTATCATCACCAATAGACAACAGCGAATCATAAATGGCAGAAACCGTGTCGATCATGCTACGCAAAGCAGAAGCTGAAGGTTTAGGGATCTCAGGAAGATCGAAAAGTTTAGCAATATTATCGAAAAATATCAAACAATCATTATCATAAACCTTCTTCAGACTGGCTAATGCTTTGGGATAATTTTCTTCAGAAATCTGAAATGCTCTTACAGTACCGAGAGCTTCATCGGACAAGCAAGAAATTAAATGGTTGAATTTTTCGATGTCTGTCAATGTCGGATCTGTGTGAACTAAATTTTCAAAAAGACTCATAAAATTTTTATATTCGGAATATTTTCCGCTAAATTTAGGCAATTTCATATTTAGCAATCTAGATTGATGTGATTGGCCACAAAAAGAAGTTTCAGGCATACTACTTCTCCTATTTTTAGACAAAATTCCTAAAAATAGGGACTTTGCCGTAACGCATAAGTCTTCTAATTCACCTCGATCATTATTATCGGGATCTAGAATGTCAAGTTCGGATTGCAATCTCATTGCATCATCAATATATTTAATAAGAATGTCTAAGCGACATTCTAGTTCAATTGTATTGAACGAAATTCTCTTTTCTCTGAAAGAAGTTTTAATTCTTTCAATATTTTCAATTACCTTTTCTTTCTGTTGTTTAATGTTAGCTACTTCCGTATCGGGAGTGCTTTGGTGCTTCTTACCACCAGCCATTATATTCAAATAATTTGAATTAAATTTAAAAATTTAAACAAAAATGTATTTACACACTTATTATTAGTGTAAGGTAATGAACTAGTTTATTTAAAATAAACTCTCGCTTTTATCAAAATTTTATTCAATGTCAGCTTTCAATGACAATTTAATTATTATTTCAATTAAACTGTTTGGTTTACGAATGTAAACACTCAAATTTCAATATTTTAGAAATTTTACAAAAATTGCGTCGTCTATAGCACCCTTAATATTGATGTTTCGATAACTATCGATAACACTGTATACCGAATGGAGTAATCGAATACAAGTAGTCAATTACTCACGAAGTGTTTGGCACTATCAGAAACTAATCAAAACAAAGAAAATGAAGTGAAAAAGGCACAATTAGACAAATAAGTTTAATAAATTAAAAAAATATATGTTAATTTGCCGAATTCAAATATTTTGTTTAGAATTAGTTTCACTCGCGAATGTATTATGAAATTTGTTTTCGCGGATCAGTGTGGTGCTACGAATGTATAAAATTACAACGAGTGAAATGGCTGACAAAGCAAAAAAGCGGAATAAGAAAAGGCAAACTTAATTTATATGTAATAATTAAGTTTGTATTATCTTGCCGCGAAATCAAGCCAAAACGATTCACAAAATATATATAAATTGAAATATTAAGCGTATACGGATAATTTGTGTGAATTTTGATAAAATAAATTTTGTTTAACAAATTCTCTAACACTGAGTAATTTACAGGTTAGGATTCACACAAATTATGTCCAACGCTGTTACCTGTGAATCAGAATCACTCTCCTGATTATTATGTTTGCTCCTGCATAGACGGCAATCGCAGCGACGGGGCATCTGGATTTGATGACAGCAGCAGGTTTATTGATGGGGAGTGTTTAATTTATTTTATTAATTTAATTGTTTTTTAATACTTTTTGTGTTCTTTTCTTCTTCTTTCTTTGCAGTAGCTTGGCAAAGATGTTTTGTAAAAACTTAACAAACACACCGACACTTTGACTCCCGGGTTTCGGCACCAAAATGTTCACCTTTATTTTAAGGTAACTTTTAATTTATTTTCAATTATAAAATTAATTTATTTATAATTTTTAACTTTTGTTATTTTTATTTATTTCAGGGAGTTTTTTGGACGGCGAGAAAAAAAGACGCGTTTCGTTGGCGGTATAATTCACAACAACAATCATTTTATTTCATTCTATTCCATTATCCTATTCTTCTACATCTAACTTAATTGTAATTTTACATACTATTTAAATACTAATTTTTACAACTAAGAAATTCAAAGATGGTTTACATTATATTATTAATTCAAATTTAATTTATCAAATAAAACTAAAACAAAGCAAAAATTAATTAATTCAATAAATTTTAAGTAAATGAAAAATGAATGAAAACAAATAAAATCTGCTCCAACATTCTGCCAACATTTAAGTAAATGAAAAATGAATGAAAACAAATAAAATCTGCTCCTACCATAGTTATATGCAGAACATCGCATATTTTACACGGTGGAGGGGATCTGGCCAAATACTTAGAACGGCTGTTTTTATGGCGTAAATATTCACCTCTGGAAAACAGGATTTGAAAAATATGTCAATGTTAGAAAATTGAACTGTTGACCTATAATCAGTTTCTGTCCATGTTAAATTGTAAACAAAGTACAGGTCGCATTTATGATCCGATTTGGATGAAATTTGGCATAGGTCACTTATTTGGCCCAAGGACGAACCCTATTGAAATTGGGAAAAATCGGTTCAGATTTAGATATAGCTTCCATATATATTTTCGTCCGATTTAATGTAAATGGTGCACCAAAGTCCCTATATATCTTTCGATTTGCACGAAGTTTGGCACAGCGTAATGTCTTAGGTCTAGAATAATGTTTGTTAAGTTTCCTGAAAATCGGTTCAGATTTAAATATAGCTCCAATATATATTTTCGTCCGATTTAATGTAAATGGTGCACCAAAGTCCCTATATATCTTTCGATTTGCACGAAATTTGGAACGAAATTTGAATTAGGTCCAGAATGATGTGTGTTAAGTTTCGCCTCGGATTAAGATATAGCTCCCATCAGGGACTAACGCAGAGGGAGGGCCTTGGGTGCCCGGGCTTTCTGACGTCGACATTAGATCGTACTTTTGCTGCTACAGTAAGCCTGACAGCTACAAAGTTGTGGTGGGAATCGATATACGCTCTTTAGATCGATCGAGTGTTTAAAACACTGGATGAATGCCTTACGTCTATCAGTGATCAATTTGATATATGTTTGTTTCTTCGGGAGAAAGCCAGGTGGCCTTGTGTATATCGAGATGATTCCGTTGTCTGATGTTTCTTCATGGAGGCAGAATTTTCCGACGGCGGGGCCAGAAAAATTTTCAATTCCGATTTTTGCAATAAAATCTCCTAGTTGACTTTTAATGTCATGGTCAGGGCAGCAGTAATATGCTCTTTATAGGTGCTCGCAAAATATGTCTTTGGTATGTTCATTTTTGTCTTCCGTCGGAGCATGGGCACAAATAAGAGTGATATAGAATAACATTGCCTTTATACGTATTGAAGCATCTATTGGAGTGAATCTGGAGACGTGACCTTTTATTGTCCTGTTAACCATAAATCCGCAGCCACATTCGTGTATCAGCTCAGCTATAATATTGCGCGTAATCTTTAGATTTACTGGCGGATGTTGAAACTAGCTACCATAGGTGCCAGTGTTATAATTGTGATGAGAGATGACTTGGGGCTTGGGCTTTGACGTGTTAAAACCAATCAGAGCCGCTGCTGTAATAGTGAATAAACATTAAATTTTTTACGCAGGTTTTTAATCGAATTGGCTCTAATTGGATTTTTCAGGTTCACGGGGATGTCATATACCGGTATCGAACAATTTTCGGTATTTTAGAAGGTTTATTCACATTTGTCATCGATGTGGCTGTAATTTTGCATAAGCTTTATTGAAGGCAGGCATACATACAGAAAATGACCAATATGGATCAGTGTTTTGACATAATTCCCTTATCAGGATAACAACCTCTTTGCAGTATTTTGAAGGTTTTAGTCGCATTAAAATTTTTTGTTTTTTTTTAGTTTTTAGCAGAATTTTGCTTTCGAGTTTACGAAATAGGCTCATGTGTTGATATATCAATATCCGAATTTTCCAACGAATCAGTCGATACCTTGCCAAGACTCCCATAGAAAGATGCCGTCCTGTTTTCGGTTAAGGTTAACCGACTGTTATCATCGAAGTGGCATATCGGATTCCTGATGGATAACGTTTAACGTTTTAAAGTAGCCTCCACACAAATGTACCGTTCAATTTTTAGTATGTGGAAGTTCGGAATACATTGCAGACATATTTTGCCAAATGCAATCAAAATATTTTAGTATTCTTGAATACCATTTTGATTCAATGACGCTGAACATTTTCGCGATCATTAGTAAATACAATATTCTTCTAAGACATTACTTCGAAGTCCATTCAATCCCATTAGAGAAGAAGTTAATATCCATTCTTACATCTCCCAAAATCGCTGTTTTCACCAAATCGAAGTCTCGGTTAAAATTGTTTCTCATCATTGCGTTGGTTTACCGTTTAATGTGCGATTATATCCATAACAATAATGAACACCTACAGTATCGTGTGACAAGCAATTTAACATGAAACGTTATCTGTTAATGGACCACAGCAACTGTACTTCGTAACGTCATTGCCGAACGCATTCTGCAACATTCACTGACATTTGAAACGAAATACTCATAATGGCTGCATCCATATTGCCCAAAGCCCTTTATATTTGACTGCAGCAATTGTTTTGGGGAGATTGTTCGCAACGTTCTTTCGCCTTTTTGTGTTTGTGTGGGTGTGCTTGGATTCAAATACAAGGGAATTGCATTTCAATTTCATAACCACAGTCATTGAGTCCCTGGAGAAAAAGTACTGGTTAGGTGAGTGTCCTCTGTGATAGGGAAGCATATAAAGGCAAACGCAATACACCAAAAGACAAGAGCAAAAAAACCTTGTACGAAATATAAGAACAAAGCGTATGCTTGTTGTTTTTTTTTTCTGACCAAAGTGACAACAAGTCGACAAGTGAAATGGCAACAGGACATCAAAAGCACCAAAATATATAGAAGAATTGTTTTATTTTTATATTCTTAGCAACGCCTTAATTCCGTCATAGCTTAAGATACATCCCCCACATTGACATTTATTTACCAAAAGGACAATCGATGGAGTTTTGTTCTTAGCCAATATTGTGTGAATGTCCACTAGTTGTTATTGCTGTTGTTATGGACTAAATACATGTTTTAGCTTTTGATAGAAATATAATACTCTACGCTATATTTGTCGTTAGGGGTCAATAATCTTAAGGTGAACAGTTATTACAAATTCGTGACGTAGAGAACTTGTCAGTGCTGTGGAGGTATTACATTTCATTGAAAAATAAGCTAATACAGCTGAAATATTTTGTAGCCACTGGTTTGCGGGAGGGATTACGTGGTGGCTAAATATACATTAAAGCTTGCCACAAACTGTGAGATGTCTGTTATGTTTTATTATACTTTCTGCCATAAGACATTTCGGAAAATAACACAAAATATTCGCCGGCCACTTTATCAATTATATGAAATCCAGGTTATAGAATATAGAGGTTTCAGAGAATTAAATATCTTCGTAAAACATGTAAATATAGATCTATGATTTTTATACCGTTCACTACTCTGTGGTACAGGTATTATGCCTTTGTGCATATGTTTGTAACTGGCAAAATGAAACGAGATAGACACTTGGTTCCTTTTGAGAATATATCACTTTCTGAGTCGATTTATGCAAGTCCGTCCGTCCGCCTGTCTGTCGATGTTAAATTGTAAGCAAAGTACAGGTCGCATTTATAACCCGAATTGGATGCAATTTGGTATAGGTCACTTGTTTGGCTCAAGGACGAACCCTATTGGAATTGGGAAAAAATCGGTTCACATTTAGATATAGCTCCCATATCTATTTTCGTCCGATTTAATGTAAAAAGTGCACTAAAGTCCTTATAAATCCTTCGATTTGCACGAAATTTGGCAAAGCGTATTGAATTAGGTCTAGAATGATGTGTGTTAAGTTTCGTGAAAATCGGTTCAGATTTGGATATGGTTCCCATATGTATTTTCGTCCGATTTAAAGTAAATGGTGTACCAAAGTCCCAATATATCCTTCGATTTGTACGAAATTTGGCACAGCGTAATGAATTAGGTCTAGAATGATGCGTGTTAAGTTTCGTGAAAATAGGTTCAGATTTGGGTATAGTTCCCATATATATATTCGTCCGATTTAATGTAAATGGTGCACCAAAGTCCCTATATATCTTTCGATTTGCACGAAATTTGGCATAGCGTAATGAATTAGATCAAGAATGATGTGTGTCAAGTTTCGTGAAAATCGGTTCAGATTTGGATATAGTTCCCATATATATTTTCGTCCGATTTAAGGTAAATGGTGTACCAAAGTCCGTATATATTTTTCTATTTGCACGAAATTTGGCACAGCGTAATGAATTAGGTCTAGAATGATGTATGTCAAGTGTCCTGAAAATCGGTTCAGATTTGGGTATAGCTCCCATATACAATTTCGTCCGATTTAAGGTAAATGGTGTACCAAACTCCAAATATATATCCTTTGCACGTGTTATGCGTATTAAGTTTCGTGAAAATAGGTTCAGATTTGGGTATACTTCCCATATATATATTCGTCCGATTTAATGTAAATGGTGCACCAAAGTCCCTATATATCTTTCGATTTGCACGAAATTTGGCATAGCGTAATGAATTAGATCAAGAATGATGTGTGTCAAGTTTCGTGGAAATCGGTTCAGATTTGGATATAGTTCCCATATATATTTTCGTCCGGTTTAAGGCAAATGGTGTACCAAAGTCCCTATATATTTTTCGATTTGCACGAAATTTGGCACAGCTTAATGAATTAGGTCTAGAATGAAGTGTGTTAAGTTTCATGAAAATCGGTTCAGATTTGGATATAGTTCCCATTTATATTTTCATCCGATTTAAGGTAAATGGTGTACCAAAGTCCCTATATATCTTTCGATTTGTACGAAATTTGGCATAGCGTAATGAATTAGATCAAGAATGATGTGTGCCAAGTTTCGTGAAAATCGGTTCAGATTTGGATATAGTTCCCATATATATTTTCGTCCGATTTAAGGTAAATGGTGTACCAAAGTAGTAGTAGTGCACCCTTTATATGCTTCGATTTGCACAAAGTTTGGCATAGCGCACTGAATTAAGTTTAGAAAAATGTTTGTTAGTTTTCGTGAAAATCGGTTCAGAGTTAGATATAGCTCCCACATGTAGATTATATTTTTAACAACGCGGCGTACCGCGCTAAATCTGCTCGAAAGAAAATAAAGTTAGGAACGTTTGGAGAAAGAGAGAACATAGACATGCAATTGTTGGGATACATATGTACAATATACCCAAAGTGGTGAAGGGTATCATATAGTCGGCCTAGTCCGACTTTACTATTTTCCTTACTTGTTATTTTGAATATCATTGACGTATTTTCCAGTCTAAGTTGCTATAATTTTGCACTTCGTGCTGGGGAAGATTTGAAGACCCATTGATAAACCATGTTTATACCCTCCACCATAGTATGGTGGTGCCAAAAAGACGATAGGCACGAAATTTTGCACAATGTACTGAAGTTAGGATAGCATAACGAGTGCCAAGTTTTATTGAAATAGGTTCGGGTTAAGATATAGCTTCCATATATATTTTCGTCCGATTTGTAGTAAATGGTGCGCCAAAGAATTAAAGGATACACTAAATAATAAAGTGGCGATAGTTTGATTTAAATCGCTTTACATAATTCTGTTCCATTACACAAAAACGAATCTAAATCTGCTCTAATTACATGGAATTTGGCATATGTTACCAAGATGTGTGTGGATTGATGTACCAAAGAAGAACCCGTTGTACCAAATTTCAGTGAATTCGGTTGAAGAGCATGCTCAAGAACCCCAAAATACCGAAAATTAGGGCGGGGGTATCGTAAAATGGGGGCTACCAGAAATCCCATATAAGTGGACCGATATCTAATAAGAACCCATTGTACGAATTCACTTGAATATCGCGCTCAAGAACACCAAAATTTGGGGGGTACCCTTCTCTTCGAACGGGACCTGCCTGCAGATGAAAGACAAAACTCTATGTAAAATGTTGGCGATCTATCCCTATTTGTTTAAAGGCTAGAGTGATTGGAATAAACAGACGGACATGCTTAAATCGTCATAGAATTTTACGCGGATATAAAAATATATACTTTATAGTGTTGGAAATGATTATTTCGGTGAATTCTTAACGGAAAAACAAACGTAATATACCTTCCACCATAGTAAGGTACAAATGTTCCCGGTTATTGATTGTATGGTTAAGTCTCTTCACATATAGACACAGAACACATATTTAATGTAGCCCACTTTCAGTCAATGGTCCTTAAAAATGCGCGGTATGTTAGGTCCCATGGTGAATGGTATCATAAAGTCGGTACCGTCATACTTTACTACTTTCCTTACTGGTTTATATTAAATCTGAACCGAATTTCACGAAACTTGGCAGTCATCATTGTCGATCTTATTCATAACTCTGTGCCAAATTCCATTCACATCAAAAGATTTCCAGGGACTTTAGTGGACTATTAACCTAAAATCGGGGGAGCTATATATGGGAGCTATATCTAAATCTGAACCGATTTTCTTTCGATTTCGAAACTTTGCACACATCATTATATACTTAACTAGCGGGACCCGTGGCGTTTCGCTGCCCCTACTGAAGTTATCAAATAATGTCAATACTTTTTTTTTGTCAATTTTACACAATCGATCACCTCCATCTACTACCTCCTCCACAAAATGGTATTTTTTTAAAAAAATAGTGGTGTATTTGAATTTATTTTATCCCAGTCTCTGAATTTTTCCAGATAATAAAACGATTTGTTATTAAAATGCACACTACTCACTTCAATGTTTTTGTTTTTCTTTGTTTGAAATCCAAATAACATATTGTTTGATTTTGTTCAAAATAAACTTGTTTTCACAAACTGACAAAAATGGAAAATTATAATGTCAACCATTTTTTTTTCAATTTTACACAATTTTTATTTCAATATACATTCATATGTACATACATATCCTCATCGTTTGGAAATATATCCTCATCGGATGGTAAGTATTTGTATCCATGTTACTCAAACATATTTGTAAGCCGCTACCCTAAGATATACCCATAGAACATGTTCTTCATATGTATGTATGTACATTCTTTAAGATGTATGAATACTTTTGATGCTATTACTCCTCAGTTTTATCTAACCTATGTTACTTCCATGGGAACGCTTGACTTACTATGAACATTTTAGTAAAATCTGTTTAGTGGTTGTTCAGTCCACAAACAATAAGTTTAATATTTTCTACGTATAGATGAGGTGTGCATTTTCCCATGTGTGGATGATGCATATTTACACTCACGTCACTCAGCTATAGTTTGAAGTCGGTATCTATAACAGTACTTAAGATATACACAAATTACATGTTCATAATTTTTGAAATATGATGACGTTCGATGCTATAACACCGCATCTTCGGGAAATCTTAGAAGTTTATATAGCATATGTTATTCCCGGAGCATGTTATGACGTTCTGTAAAAATCTCACTAAAATCTTTTCATCATTTTTAGAGTCTATAAACAAAATATTTTAAATTTTCAATATGCAGATTTTTAAAATGCAGTAAAAAGTGCATTTCCGTTGATCGTACCATGCTCATTTTTGTATGGATGGTGTGTATTGACACCTTCGTTATTCAGGCAAATTTTGAAAACGGTATCTGAAACCGTTCTTAAGGTAAACGCATATTACATGTTAAAAAAATTTGGGGTATGCTTACTATTGATGCTATAACTCCGCATCCACGGGGAATTTTAAAAGTTTATATAGCCTATGTTACTTTCAGGGCATGCCCCGACAGACAGTGTAAATCTCATTAAGATCTGTTCAGCGGTTTTGGCGTCTACCGGTAACATACAAACAAACAAACCAACAATTTTTTTTTTCTATTTTATATATATAGATTTAGTACACTCTGCCAAATTTCGTGCAAATCGAAAGATATACAGGGACTTTAGTGTACTATATGGGAGCTATATCTAAATCTGAACTGATTTTCAAGAAACTTTGCACACATCATTCGTGACCTTATATGGGAGCTTTATCTAAATCTGAACCGATTTTCACGAAACTTGGCAAACATCATTCTAGACTTAATTCAGTACACTATGCCAAAATTTGAGCAAATCAAACGATTTCCAGGGACTTTAGTGGACTATTTACCTTAAATCGGGCGAAGCTAAATATGGGAGCTATATCTAAATCTGAACCGATTTTTACGAAACTTTGCACATATCATTCTAGACTGGATTTAGTACGTTGTGCAAAATTTCGTGCTAATCGAAACATATATGAAGATTTTGGTGCACCATTTACCTTAAATCGGACGAAGATATATATGGGAGCTATATCTAAATCTGAACCGATTTTCGCGAAACGTTGCACACATCATTCGTAACCTTATTCGTTACGCTGTGCCAAACTTCGTGCATATCGAAAGATATATAGGAACTTTTTACCCTACAAAGTGTGGAATTCTAAAACGATTTAGCCATCTTCTAAAGATATCGTGATAAAAATACTCGAACATGACGATAATGAAATATATCGGTAGGCATTATATATATCAAATTATATATATTAGTATTTAAGTAGGCATAGCCTGTAAATTGCAGTATTTTGAGGATTCTGTAAATATTCTCCAACCCAAAAATGCAATATAAATATCGGTCCACATTTTGGAGTTTTGAGATTTTTTTGAAAAACATCATTAATATTTGTTAAAATTTGTATTTCGTGTAGATTATGGTTTACAAAAATCAATTGGTAGAATTGTCGTTATATATCCACATTTTGATATGTTACCTATATAGGGTATCCAAAGTTCGACACAGCCGTACTTACCATAGATTCCGTAAGACATACCATAGCTTTCGTAAGGCAACTTCAACATTTGGCAGTCTTATACGAAACCTTTTATTAGTTTATTTAATATGCCTGAACTTTGTAAAAACAGAGATACTTGCAATGAGGGAAGCTTGAATCATACTTCAGCATCAATTGTATTTGTGATCTGTTAAGCGGCTGTCCCATCAATAAAAGTAAATATCATAACATCAACACTGATTATTTTTTCATCTGCCCTACCATTTCTTTGGAAGAAATATTTTAATTCCTTTATTTTATTCAGAATTAAATTTTTCACAGCTTTAAGAAAAATGGCTTAAACACGAGGCGATAGTGTGAAGCCTCGTGTGAATATTCCAAAAAATTTGATTGCTTCATTGCTTGTACGTTTTCCAACAATTTGTATTCTATCTTTCCGTTGTATGTCCTCCTTATAACGAACGATCTTTCAACACATTTATATATTTTTTTATTGTCTATTGAGATGCAGTGATTTTCTTCGAAAAATTGTAAATAGCATTCTCTGGTAGTCTATGGCTGCCGGGGATTACTTCTTTCACACGTTGCCGTTATTTTTTGGTTGGTTGCGTTCTTTTTGCGTTCTGTGGTGTCGGTTCGCTTGAGGTTACTGCATGAAGCTGAATGCCGTGGAAATCATCGCCATCGCTTTATCGCCTTGGAATTATAAATTCAATTAAATCAATCAATAATTGTGATTTTCAGCAGTCGAATATGAAAGTAAAGGAAGATGGGAGAAAGATGAATTAAGGTGACTACGAAATGACCTAACTGCAGTCCAAATTCTCTATATTGACATAACGTACTAGAATGATGGTATCTTAAAGTTCACCCTTTCGCTTTTAACGTATATCGATTATAGCGACCAGTTTCGCTAGACCCGTCGTTATACGAAATTTACATTGCATATAGCTATATTCAATAATATTTGGTTATTTCTTTTCTATCTATTCGGAGTAGCGTAACATATATTCGGATCTATCAGGAAAGAGTCTTTTTTGTGGATTCTGTTTTCATTTATAATTCTGGAAAGTGATATTATTCTCGAAAATAAATTGTTGCAGGTGCTGAATGATGGCTACTTAATACATTTGAGTGCCTGGTCATTTCTGAGGGATATAGGAGGCCTATATAAGGCATGGATTTTTTAAAGAATATTTTCTCAAGCTCTGTATAAGGCGTGGATTTTTTAAAGAATATTTTCTCAAGGCCTATATAAGGCGTGGATTTTTTAAAGAATATTTTCTCAAGGCCTATATAAGGCGTGGATTTTTTAAAGAATATTTTCTCAAGGCCTATATAAGGCGTGGATTTTTTAAAGAATATTTTCTCAAGGCCTATATAGGGCGTGGATTTTTTAAAGAATATTTTCTCAAGGCCTGTATAAGGTGTGGATTTTTTAAAGAATATTTTCTCAAGGCCTATACATAAGGCGAGGATTTTTTAAAGAATATTTTTATACCCTTCACCACACTGTGGTACAGGGTATTATGTCTTTGTGCATATGTTTGTAACAGGCAAAAGGAAACGAGATAGACACATGGTTCCTTTTGAGAATATGCATAGAATCACTTTTTAAGTCGATTTATGCATGTCCGTCCGTCCGTCTGTCTGTCTGTGCATGTTAAATTGTAAACAAAGTACAGGTCGCATTTATAATCCGAATTGGATGAAATTTGGCTTAGGTCACTTATTCGGCCCAAGGACGAACCCTATTGAAATTGGGAAAAATCGGTTCAGATTTAGATATAGCTCCCATATATATATTTAACCGATTCAATGTAAATGGTCCCTATATATCTTTCGATTTGCTCGAAATTTGGTACAGCCTAATCATTTAGGTCTAGAATTATGTCTGCAAAATTTCATGAAAATCGGTCCAGATTTAGATATAGCTCCCATATATAGTTTCGTCCGATTTCATGTAAATGGTGCATCAAAGTCCCTATATATCCTTCGATTTGCACGAAATTTGGTATAACGTACTGAATTGAGCCTAGAGTGATGTCTGCCAAGTTTTGAGAAAATCGGTATCAATCGGTCCACGTACTCTAGTATCTCATTTAGACTCTATCTTTGGATCAAATCCGTTTCGCAGCATTTGGAGCCGACAAATACAGAGATAACAGAGATACTTAGAGTACGTGGGTGGATAACTTACAGTATTTATACACCAGTCAATACAAAGCGTCAACCGTCGCCCAACATAAAAGTTCTAGTACCATTCGATCACATGTATTTGGAAGTGATCATCTGCCAAGTTTTGAGAAAATCGGTTCAGATTTAGATATACCTCCCATATATAGTTTCGTCCGATTTCATGTAAATGGTGCCCCAAAGTCCCTATATATCTTTCGATTTGCACGAAATTTGGCATAACTTACTGAATTAAGCCTAGAGTGATGTCTGCCAAGTTTCGAGAAAATCGGTTCAGATTTAAATATAGCTCCCATATATATTTTCGTCCGATTTCATGTAAATGGTGCACCATAGTCCCTATATATCTTTCGATTTGCACGAAATTTGGGATAACGTACTGAATTAAGCCTTGGGTGATGTCTGCCAAGTTTCGTGAATATTGGTTCAGATTTCGATATCGCTCCCACATATAGTTCCGCCAGATTTTATGTAAATGGTGCACCAAAGTTGATATATATCTTTCGATTTGCACGAAATTTTGCATAGCTTACCGAATTTAGTCCGGAATGATGTGTGCCAAGTTTCGTTAAAATCAGTTGAGATTTAGATGTAGCTCCTTATATTATAGATGGATTTAAGTAATTGATGCCCCAAGGAACCAATATATTGCTGATAGAACAAAACGTACTGAAATTAGTATAACCTAACCTGTGACAAGTTTCGTTGGAATCGGTTCATATTTGGATATAGCTTCCATATATATTTTCGTCGGATTTTAAGTAAATAGTGCATCAAACTCCTCAAGTTTGTCAGATTGACATCAAATTTTGCACAACGAACATAATTGAGCATAGAATTATGTAGTCCCGTTTTCTAGAAGTACAGACATAGCCCAACGGATGACCTTAGTCGATTTACATACTTTTGTCCCATTGTAATAAACGAATGACATGTTTATGGATAGATCTAGGTAGATTCACATTTAGATAAATATCACATATTTTATTTCATCCAATTTTATGTTAATAGTCCTGTTTAATATACCCATAGTGGTGAAGGGTATCATATAGTAAGGCCCCTTTCCTTACTGGTTTTAATTCCAAAACAAGGTATGGATTTTTTAAAGAATATTTTTTAAGGCCAAAACAAGGCTTCTATTTTTTAAAGAATATTTTTTCAAGGCCTAAACGAAGTGTTGATTTTTTAAAGAATGTTTTTTTCAACGCCTAAACAAAGCTTGGATTTTTGAAAGAATATTTTGTCAATTAAATTTTAAACATTAATGGGAAATATTTCTGTGAATTCTATGCTTTAAATACAGCAGACAATTTCTCCACCCAACCTGGTTCAAATTATTCGCATCATTTTTGTTCTATTAATTATTTAAGAAGAAATAAAATAATCACCACACATGCAAAACGCCTTCAAATATTTGCATATTTTCCAATTCAATGATAAAAAGAGGAAATTTCAACCAACCAATCACACACACTCATATATATACATAAATGTAGAAACAACAATAACAATATAATCTACAATATCCATATGCGTGATGTGGGTATTAATTTTAATACCCACAGAAATATATTTGTATACGAGTATGCGAAATGTCTCTAACAATTCATAAATTTATATTTTGATTGTTTGGTTTGCGATTCGTTTCGTTGCGTTTTTTTACTCGGTCTCCCGCCACTGAACAGGCAGAGATATTAAATGAATGCGGAATGTCGATTAAAATGTTAATGCAATGGCGTAGTCAGACTCGATTTTTTGGATGTAGGGTCGATATATGACTAAAAAATTAAATTTAAGTGTAGTTTTAAAAGCATTTGTTGGTGTCAAAAATTAATTATTTTCATATCGACGTTGTCAGTTCCACCAAAATGACCTGGCCACCACAATACGTTTATTAAAATATGTGTACCCATTTTTTTTGTTTTTCTTCGCTAGCACATGATTTGAAATATATTTTCACCACCACAAAAAATAAATCAACCTTGAAATCAAATATTTAAATTTACGAAAGCCTTGTTGTTTGTGGTAGAGGCTGTGTGATTGGGCTTTAGTGCATCTTTTTTTAATTTTCAGAAAAACGAAAAAAAAATATTTAAAAACATGTGGAATAACATAAATGTATGGATTGAAAAATATTTCTGTATTTGAATGGCGATGTTTATTTGTTTGTTTGAAATTGAACTTTAATATGCAAATCATTGGTCATGTTTTGAAGTTTGCCGATTAGGCCACATCGAACTTTAGCTACCCTTCAGAATATAGTGTATACCCACTCTATGCTATGGTATAAATATCTGTCGTCTGTATGGCTGGCTAGTGCACAGAATAACCAACAAACCAAACATTGCACTACGAAATTTGTGGTAAGTAAGCAAACGACGTAGATGAATCACAAGATGGTATCAATCGGTCCACGTACTCTAGTATCTCATTTAGACTCTATCTTTGGATCAAATCCGTTTCGCAGCATTTGGAGCCGACAAATACAGAGATAACAGAGATACTTAGAGTACTTGAGTAGATAACTTACAGTATTTATACACCAGTCAATACAAAGCGTCAACCGTCGCCCAACATAAAAGTTCTGGTACCATTCGATCACATGTATTTGGAAGTGATCATCACCTTAATGAGGAGCAGACCATATCTAACCCCTGCTTTTTTAGGGGTCAAGCACTCGTTTGGAATACAACTTAATAATAACGAGCATACACAGGCAGTCAGATTCCTAAGAACAACATATACCCTTGCTACCAAAAACCTTCGGTCAATTTTATAGTCGAAGATATTTACAGTATAACTCCAAAAAGATAGGGACTGGTCACCCACAGACTATCGCATCTGTCTAGCTTCATAGCCGAAACTACCACCATTAGAACTAGTTACAGACTCTCTACAATGGAACCTGCATATACAGTTCCAATGGCAATAGCTTCTGCTATGAACCTGCGTCAAGTCTATAGTCTGTGGGTGGCATATACATACTATTATTACGGTATATACTTTCAAGTTTTCAAGTTTTTTAATAAAAATCGGTTGGTGTTATGTTTATTTCCTGACAGCAATTTACCATAGTCGCTATATTATAGCCTCGATTGATTTAAGGTACATTGTATCTCCTCATGCTAGATGGTGAAAAAAACTTCGCCCCCAACATAAATTAGCGACGTTTTTACTAGTTAAATATCGCTTTAAAATAGCGATGGAATTTAATTTTTGTTGGTACAAACGATTTTAACAATTCAATGATCTATGTATTTCCTGTAGGGGTTCGAAAAACTGTTTGCTTGTTTAATAATCTACATTTGAATGGATGACCACAAATCGTTATAATTAAATATATTCATCGCAAAATCGTTTTCAATACATTGTGTTAATGTTTATATACATAGGATTTTTATCGGAAAGATACTAAAAAATATGTATGTATATATTTGGTTGTTTTTTTTTATAGTTAACAATTTTACATTTGTTTGTCGATAAAATATTTATTTTTAAGAACGTACAGAACTGTGTTAAAAACGTTTCTCTAACTCACATTTTAATACCGCCAATAATTATAATAACGTAAAAGAAACACATATGTAGCCGATACGGACACTAGTTTTGTCATCAACTCCACACGCTGGAAACGAGTAAGGAAAGTAGTAAAGTCGGACGGGGACGACTATAGGTATATTAAACCACTATAGGTATATTAAACAGGCCTATTCAAATGAAATTGGATAAAATAAAATATGTGATATTTATCTAAATGTGAATCGACTTAGATCTATCCATAAAAATGTCATTCGTTTGGTACAATGGGACAAAAGTATGTAAATCGACTTCAAAAAAATATCAATAGGTACTCAATAGGTCTGAATTTCTAGAAAACGCAGCTATGCTCAATTTTGTACGTTGTGCAAAATTTTATGTCAATCTGACTAGCATAAGGAGTCGGATGTCCAATTTACTTAAAATCGGGCGAAAATATATATGGAAGTTATATCGTAATATGAATCGATTTCAATGAAACTTGTCACATATTATGTTATACTAATTTGAGTACGTTTTGTTCCTATCAGCCATATTTTGGATCCTTGGTGCGTTAATTACTTAAAATCAATCTATAATATAAGGGAGCTATATCTAAATCTCAACCGATTTTCACAAAACTTACCACACATCAGTCTGGACTAAATTCAGTACGCTATGCCAAATTTTGTGCAAATCGAAGGATATGTAGGGACTTTGGTGCACCATTTACATGAAATCGGACGAAACTATATATGGGAGTTATATCTAAATCTGGACCGATTTTTTCGAAACTTGGCAGACACCACTCAAGGCTCAATTCAGATCGTTACGCCAAATTTCGTGCAAATCGAAGGATATATAGGGACTTTGGTGCACCATTTACATAAAATCGTACGAAACTATATATGGGAGCTATATCTAAATCTGGACCGATTTATTCGAAACTTGGCAGACATCACTTTAAGCTCAATGCAGTACGTTATGCCAAATTTCGTGCAAATCGACAGATATATAGGGACATTGGTGCATCATTTACATGAAATCGGACGAAACTATATATGGGGCTATATCTAAATCTTGACCGATTTTCACGAAACTTGGCAGACATCATTCTATTCCCAATTCAGTACGTTTTTCCAAATTTGTTGCAAATAGAAAGATATATAGGGACTTTGGTGCACCATTTACATGAAATCGAACGAAACTATATATGGGAGCTATATCTAAATCTGGGCCGATTTACTCGAAACTTGGCAGATATTATTCTAGGCTCAATTCAGTACGTTATTCCAAATTTGCAAATCGAAGGATATGTAGGAACTTTGGTGCACCATTTACATGAAATCGGACGAAACTATATATGGGAGCTATATCTAAATCTGGACCGATTTTTTCGAAACTTGGCAGACATCACTCAAGGCTCAATTCAGATCGTTACGCCAAATTTCGTCCAAATCGAATTATATATAGGGACTTTTGTGCACCATTTACATGAAATCGGACGAAACTATATATTGGAGCTATACCTAAATCTGGACCGATTTTCTCGAAACTTGGCAGATATTATTCTAGGCTCAATTCAGTACGTTGTTCCAAATTTGCAAATCGAAGGATATGTAGGGACTTTGGTGCACCATTTACATGAAATCGGACGAAACTATATATGGGAGCTATATCTAAATCTGGACCGATTTTTTCGAAACTTGGCAGACATCACTCAAGGCTCAATTCAGATCGTAACGCCAAATTTCGTCCAAATCGAATTATATATAGGGACTTTTGTGCCCCATTTACATGAAATCGGACGAAACTATATATGGGGGCTATACCTAAATCTGGACCGATTTTCTCGAAACTTGGCAGACATTACTCAAGGCTCAATTCAGTACGTTATACCAAATTTCGTGAAAAGCGACAGATATATAGGGCCTTTGGAGCACCATTTACCTTAAATCGGACGAAAATATATATGGGAGCTATACCTAAATCTAAACCGATTTTTCCCAATTTCAATAGGGTTCGTCCTTGGGCCAAGCAAATGAGCTGTGCCAAATTTCATCCAAATCGGATTATAAATGCGACCTGTACTTTGTTTACAATTTAACACCAACAGACGGACGGACATGCATAAATCGACTCAGAAGGCGATTCTATGCATATTCTCAAAAGGAACCATGTGTCTATCTCGTTTTCTTTTGCCTGTTACAAACATATGCATAAAGACATAAAACCCTATACCACAGTGTGGTGAAGGGTATAAAAATATGTATATATTTTGTTGTTTTTTAATACAAAATATTTAATTTTAAGAATGTACAGAACTGTGTTAAAAATGTTTCTCTAACTAAAAGAAACACATATCTAGCCGATAAGGACATTAGTTTTGTCACCAACTCCACACATTGGAAAAAAGGTCGTGATACTCAAAACTCATCTGATCGGCTTTTATTTTATCGTAAGATCCAAATTGATCGACATATACAAAGTCACCCTTAATATACATTGTGATCATGGGATGGTATATAATAATAAACTCGGGCCAAACATGTAGTTTCACGCAATGATATATACGAATCGCCTTGGATATTCTGATCATTCCATATACAGAAACGAAGTTACCTTACCAGAGTAGCCTTGATCTTGTTTTATCCGAAATACCATCGCATGTTCGTTTGTTATTCCGCCAGATGATATGATATCAGTGCCTGAAAACATACCACTTCATAATTTCCCTCCATGTAACATACGACATATTGAACTTATTTCTTCCAAATATCGATGGGATAACTTTCCGAAGGTTATAGTCCATAGAAAACTTTGTAGCGTGTACTCTTCTGGGTGCAAACATCAATGGGATAACTTCCCGAAGATTTATAGTCCACAGAAAACTTGTAGCGCGTACGCTTCTGGGTGCAATTTTTTATTGAGGTGACCTAAATTCATACAGAACACCACAGATCTGTAGAATAATGATGATCAGTTTCAATTTAGGTTTACTCTCACATGGAAACAACGAAAGAGTTCCGAGGGGTTGCCTGATGAGCCGCCTTACCAACGGCGAAACGCGTCGCATAGTGGTGGGAATGTAGTATCTCTCTGGCTTTCTTTTTCATTGCAACTCCGATCATGTCGCTCATCTCGAAAGAAAAACCAGTGAGCGGAGCAGTATAGTCGGACGGGGCGACCATACGATACCCTACACAACTATCACGGAAATCTAATTTCTGCGGATTTTTATTCCGAGCCTGGCAATATTTCGTGATAGTTGCACCCTCTTGTCCGATTAGAGGTCAACAGCACCTCTTCCTTACACTGACATATTTTCCGAATATTACTAATATTCAGTACAGTCCTTCTAATTACTTGTCCAGATTCCATTGACCGTGGGTTGTGTTGTGATGTTCGGTTTATAATTGTGGTCTATAGATCGACTCAAAAAAAAAAAAAAAAAAAAAAACACAAAAAATAAGTTTTCGGTCCACCTTATCCCAAAATTATTGTCTGATCATCACCGAAAATTATAGCCGTTGTCCTTGACCACTACTGGAACCTCATGGAACATTTCAAAGCGATCAGCTCTATATTTCCGCCATCCAGTTTGATAATGGGTTAATTAATAATATCTCAGTACGTAAGCACCTGTAAATATTTAAGTGTAACTCCCACATCTGAGTACATACGACCATATAATTGGTATCAATTTAAAGGTCAACCACTCCTCATGGATATGCTATCAACTTCTCGGGACTTTGTTCTTCATGGGTAAACATATGCGCTATAGAATACAATTTTTTTTATTTTTCACACAAAAGTCAGGGTCCATTTGACCCGCTAAATATTGACCGATCTTTATCAAAGCAGGCATGCTTATTCTTTGGCTCGATCCCCTTCTCCATGCAAAAATTCGCGGTGTTTGGACCATAATTGCGGCCTCTAGAGCGATCAGAACAAAACAATAGGGGTCTTCATTGGCTAGAACCGATCCTACATACAAAATTTCGTGAAGATTGGTCCATAACTGTGGCCTGTATCGTGTTTACAAATTATAATGGACAGACGGACGGACGGACACACATGTCTAGATCGACTCAGCTAGTCGAGATATGACGATCGGTATACTTAAAGGTGGGTCTAGGATCAATATTTCGCGGCGTTACAAACTTATGGGGCTGCACAAAGCTATAATACCCTGACAACATAGTTGTGTAGGGTATAATTAATAAAAAAACATTTACATGAATGATCCTTCGCCCTAAAAAGGCATAAAAACCAAACTCAAAAATAATAAATATTGGCACAAGTTTCCGGGTATCCCCCATATAAAGATACCTCAAATATTGTATTGTAATTTGGTATTTTGTATTATTATTGGGTGTCAAAACTCACTGCCAAAAATTATCAACATCGATCCCCGTTTTGGTCTAGTGCCATATAAAGTTAGGCTTTTTTCTCGGATCTTTGCGGTATGTTCAAAGTTCTACGATTAGTTTTTCTTAGGCGCCCCAATATTTTAAGAACAACCTCATGGGGGGAGGGTGTGTGTATAAAAAGTTCGATCAGGCCGAAGACATACTGGGAATTATGTCATTGTGCATATGTTTGTAACAGGCAAAAGGAATCGAGATAGACACATGGTACAGGACGCACTTATGATCCAATTTGGATGAAATTTGACACAAGTCACTTATTTGGCCGAAGGAAGAACCCCATTGAGATTGATAAAAATCGGTTCAAATTTAGATATATTTCCCATATATCGCTTCGTCCATTTTATGTAAATAGAGCACCAAATTCCCAATATTGTTCTGATTGAGACAAACTCGATTCAGATTTAGATATAGCTCCCATATATAGCTTCGTTCGATTTTATGTAAATGGATCACCATAACGCCAACAGATATTGAAAGTTACTACGGTTTGACATCTGTGGAGTTTTGTTGAAATAGGTTCAGATTTAAAATAATAAATAAATGAAGCACCATACTGCCAATATTTGTCCGATTGAGAAAAAATTTTGCACAGAGTACTGAAGTATATCTTCACTGATGTATGCGAAGTTTTGTTGGAATCGGTTCAGATTTAGATATAGCGCCTATATATATATATATATAGGTTTATCCGATTTTACTTAAAAGAAGCAACATTCTGCCAATGTTTGTCCGATTGAGACAAAACTTTACATATCGTATTGAAGTTACTACAGGTTAACATCCGTGAAGTTTTGTTGAAGTAGGCTCATATTTAGATATAGTTCCCATATATATTTTCGTCCGATTTTATGTAAATTGAGCATCGAGGAGGCTATATGAAATTTAGACGAGGGTATGGAATTTAGTCTAGAATGCTTCTTATTATGACTGAAATCGGCTCAGATTTAAATATAGCTCACATATATACTTTAGTCCAGTTTTATGTAAATAGTGCACCATAGAACCCGTTACCGCCATTTTGTTGTTGGAATCGTTTGAGATGTAGATATAGCTCCCACATATATTTTTGTCCGGTTTAATGAAATGGAGCTTTCAATATAATTTCATTAGGTTTCATCTAACTAAAGTTTGTCCGATTAGGACCAATTAGTGCACAAAGTACCAATGAAACCTAGAATAAAGTCTATTGGATTTTGTGTCGAGATTCATTAGAAAAAATGCACTATGTTGCAGCATACCAAATGTTGGATGGCACGGTTACTCATATACGTCCATTAATATATAGCTCCGATACATATTTTGCTCGATTTCATAAATGGTGGAGGATTTCACAATGGTGGAGATTGAAATTAAATTTTTCATAAATTTCAGATTGGTATGTGTATGGGTTGTTTTTAGTTCAAATATCTATGTACTTCATTTCGTCCGATTCCATTTCAATGACCCTCCAAAGAAGCTATATTCTATGTACCCAAAGTGGTGAAGGGTATCATATAGTCGGCCCGTCCGATTTTTATACCCTTCACCACACTGTGGTACAAAGTATTATGTCTTTGTGCATATGTTTGTAACAGGCAAAAATAATCCAGATAGACCCATGGTTCCTTTTGAGAATATGCATAGAATCACTTTCTGAGCCGATTTATGCATGTCCGTCCGTCCGTCTGTCTGTCCATCTGTTGGTGTTAAATTGTGAACAAAGTACAGGTCGCATTTATGATCCGAATTGGATGAAATTTGGCACAGCTCATTTGTTTGGCCCAAGGACGAGCCCTATTGAAATTCGAAAAAATCGGTTCAGATTTAGATATAGTTCTCATATATATTTTCATCCGATTTAAGGTCAATGGTGTACCAAAGTCCCTATACATCTTTCGATTTGCACGAAATTTGGCACAGCGTAATGAATAAGGTCTAGAATGACGTGTGGAAAGTTTCGTGAATATCGGTTCAGATTTAGATATAGCTCCCATATATAGCTTCGCCCGATTTTAGCTAAATAGTCCACTAAAGTCCATGGAAATCTTTTGATTTGCACGAAATTTCGTACACTGTAACGAATAAGGTCTAGAATGATGTCTGCCAAGTTCCGTGAAAATCGGTTTAGATTTAGATATAGCTCCCATATATATCTTCCTCCGATTTAAGGTAAAGTGTGTACCAAGGTCCTTATATATTTTCGATTTGCACGAAATTTGGCACAGCGTACTAAATTAAGTAAAGAATGATGTGTACAGAGTTTTGTGAATATCAGTTCAGATTTAGATATAGCTCCCATACATAGCTTCGCCCGATTTTAGGTAAATAGTCCACTAAAGTCCCTGGAAATCTTTTGATTTACACGAATTTTGGCATAGCGTACTGAATTAATTCTAGAATGATATGTGCAAAGTTTCTTGACCATCTGTTCAGATTTAGATATGGCTCCCATATATATATATATATATATTCATCCGATTTAAGGTAATTGGTGCATCAAACACCCTATATATCTTTCGATTTGCCCGATATTTGGCATAGCGTACTGAATTGTGTCTATAATACTGTGTGCTAAGATCCATGAAAATCGGTTTAGATTTTGATATAGCTCTCATATGTATTTTCGTCCGATTTAATGTAAATGGTGCACCAAAGTCCCTATATACCCCTCGATTTGCACGAAATTTGGCATAGCGTACTGAATTTAGTCTAGAACGATGCGTGTTAAATTTCGTGAAAATCGGTTCAGAATTAGATATAGTTCCCATTTATAGTTTCGTCCGATTTTATGTGAATGGTGCACCAAAGTCCCTTCATATCTTTCGGTTGGCACGAAATGTGGCACAGCGTAATGAATTAGGTCTATAATGATCTGTGTTAAGTTTCCTGACATCGTTCTAATCGGTTCACAGTTAGATATAGCTTCTAGATCTGACCAAATGAAAAATTTAGTGTAGGTTGCAGAATGACATGTTATTGCATCCAATTTCATTTTACTGCTCATTTCAAAATACGACGTCTGTTAGGATTTATCTGTTGAATATACCCAATGTGGTGAAGGGTTTCATATAGTCGGCCCCGTCCGACTTTACTACTTTCCTTACTGGTTAAACTTTCCTTACGGGTTTTCGCATAATTTTCTCCCAGCATAGACGAACTACGAATTTTCAAAGGTATCAAGCGATTTGGGGAATTTGGTAGTACATAAAGTTGGGCTTAACCGAACATAACGACATATTTATTTGTTATCTGTTGAGTAGTTTTCTTACATAACTTTCGCCATAATTTTTGACAGCGTATTCTATGAGTAAATTTGTCCTTCATTCATCATAGTTCTAAGGATAGAATGCGCCGACGGAGCTGATAATTCTTTCTATGACTTGATTAAGTATAACACAAATGTCGCTGCTCTCATTTGCTGGACCGCCTGTAATTTCACTGGCAAATGTTACAACGACGATGAAACATTTTTTTCCATAAGTCGTCGAAACTCTTAAAGACTTCCAGTCCAAAACTCGTCTACAGTTATGCTGGTTTCTAAATTCAATAAAATTATCTGCTGCTGTCTCTATTCAGACTTTGTTCTCAACGAGGACATCTTAATAAGCCACGATTAGTTGTCCCTTTTTGTTGAAAATCTCTATTAATTATTCTGAAATTAATGTACCCATCTGAAGGAATAGCTCTTTCCCGCAACTATGTGTATTTTAACCTAATGCCACAATAAACTTACATTGCTTCTATATTTTTCTTTCCATCTTCGTAAAATAAATCTCATTACAAATTATAATTAGATTGCAAAGGGTCACGTTACTGCTCTACATGTTCTAAAAACCCCCACCATTTATCACAAAACAAACGAAAAATGCCAACCTAAATCAAAAATCTTACATATTTTATCAAGAAAACTGTGAAATTGTACCGGTTACGTATGAGTGATTCCAATACAAGATGCCAACAATCATACGCTTCAAGGGTGCACATAATCATCAGCATCGCCAACATCCTTACCATGACGCCGCACAATAGAAACTATCATCAAAGTACAATATTAGTCTTCCTTGAAAGAAAATTATTATCCCTTCATTGAACTCTTGTAAATTATAACAAAAGAAGATGGCAAAGAAGAATAGGGAGTGAGAATACAATTCCTGGCTTTGTCCATCGACTATGAGGACAAAGACTCGAGCAAAAAAGTGCCTTTACATCACCTCATCATTCATGCTTACATTCAATTTCCTTCTGTCTTCATTCAATTGCAAGCAATACCATCAATATTTTACTAACATATTTTCAACGTCGTTGTTGTTGTTAGTGGTGGTGGCGTGTGTGTGCCATGTAAGCTTCGGGACACATCTGAAGAGTGTGAAAGATTTAACAATTGAATTTTTGGTTTCGGTTACCACCCCGTCCGTACCCCTCCGCAGAAGTTAAATTGATATTCCAGTACCACTTATTCTAGAAAACACCATGTCGGAGCTGGCATGGATGGCATCAATACCCATTGCCATCGACATCACCACCAGCAGCAAAAGCAACAACACCATGGTACACACCGAAAATACAATTTCCTATTGTTTGATGTGGTCTATTGTTTTTGTTGTTGTTTTTGCTGTTGCTCCTGTATGGATTGACACAAATACTGTAGTAAAGTTGGCCTTTGGTTTACCAACACGTAGTATTCGTTTTGGTTGTTTTTTTCTCCTTCATTCATTCGTTTTGTATTAAAAGCCAATTTTAAAGTGTTTGGGTGCGGTTGAAATGAAATGTATTTGAACAACCTGAGGTTTCTTTTTGCAGCTAACGAAAATCAATTTATACTCGTATGTGTGTGAGTTTGGCTTAAAACACAATTACACTAGACTGAAAGAAAAACACAGCAGTATCACAATGGATAAATTTATTATAGATAATCGAATAGGTAGCATAAAGGTTAGGTTGTTTTATTATACAAAGGATCACAAATATGAGTTTCTATAGACCGAATGAAATACATGGTAATTAATTTTTGCAAATGAGATATGGTAATTACAGGGTATTATAGCGTTGTGTGGCTCCAAGGTTTTAAAACGCCTCGAAATACCTCTTACCTTTTAGTATCTCAACTAGTTGATTTTTGGTAAATATCGCTTTTCTGTTGTGGTCAATGTAGAGGATTTTGTTATGACCAGAACACAACACAATTTTGTTCGGGTCATATAAGCATGGCTCTTTTCGCTCAAATGTACCCAGTCTTTTGACGTATATATTAAACCCTAACTGGCTGAGTGTTTGGAAATTCGTACTACTAAATATGATACCATTTGTATTTGGCGAACCGGTGGAGGTAGAACTCCGAAATTAGGATGGAGGATCATTGATGGAGTGTTGGATAGATGTACCAAAGGGTTTTTGGAAATTCTTAATATAAGTATCCGAAAAATACTAAACTGTACAAAATTTGTTACAATTTCGTAGTATGTGAAGGGATAGAGCTAAAACCTTTAAATTTGTTATGCGAATCAAAGTTGCGATGTAGAGTTGATATAAGGAGGTTGAAAGCGTGTACTCATGTATATAAAAAGTATTAAACTGTACTAAATTCAGAAATTTGGAGTGAAGGATTGGGATATGAAGGTAGTTTTTTAAATCTGCTATTATGATTACGAAAAGTACAAAATTATACTATATTTGGTACGACTTTGATTTGGGTGAACCGATAGAGCTGGAACGCTGAAAATAAGATTACTACTGATAAATTCGTAATTGAATCAGGGAATTTGGAGTTAGGATCACTGTAGGGGTTAAGGATTGTGTTATACAGGAAGTTTTGGAAAATTGTACTAATGTGTACGATATGGTGCTAGATTTGGTACAATTTGGATTAAAATCAAACAATGGTGCCGGATCTCAGAAATTTGGTATAGAGCTAGATTTGTGTTGCGGTTAGAGTTGGTGTGTAGTGTTGAGATATGGAGATAGTTTTTAAAATACGGTAATGGGCTGTACCGGTCCACTTTTAGGCATAGCTCCCATATAAGTGTACCCTCCAATTTTCGGTATTTTAAGTTTCTTGAGCGCGTTTTTCAACAGATTCCGCTGCAATTTGATATTTTGTACAGTAACAAGTCTCCCTATCAAATATGATTAATATTCGCCCCTTTTAGGTGTAGTACCCATATAACTCCCCTTTTATATTAAAATCGTTATCTGATTATTTCCGGGTTTAAATATGTCTCGAATGTATGGTATTCTAAAATGATTTAGCCACCCATTGTAATAATTCTACATTCGGCCGTCTTTGTAATCGGACCACATTTAGGCCTCGGCCCCATATAATGATATCTACGGATTTTCGTTGTTATTATTATTTAACGTAAAGGAAATTATTGTGATGCAAAAATGTTAATTTCGAAATTGAGCTACATTAGTTCTCAATTTAGCATAGCATATCATATAATGATAACTACAAATGTTCGGTAATTCCTACACGATGTAATCAATATTGGTCACGCTTTAGGCGTATATAGCTAATAATGAAACATGTGTGTACTTCTGCGGATTCCACAAACAATAGGCTGAAACTTTTTCATTTGTATACCCATCACAACACTGTGGTACAGGGTATTATGTCTTTGTGCATATGTTTGTAACAGGCCAAAGGAAACAAAATAGGTACATGGTTCCGTTTGAGAATATGAATTGAATCACTTTCTGAGTCGATTTATGCATGTCCGTCCGTCTGTTGATATTGAATTGTAAACAAAGTGCAGGTCACATTTTTAATCCGAATTAGATGAAAATTTGCACAGATCATTTATTTGCCCAAGAAGGAGCACTATCGAAATTGGTGAAAATCGGTTCAGATTTAAATATAGCTCCCATGTTTTTATGTAAATGGTGCACCAAACGTTCTGTATTGCTTTCGATTTGCACGATATTTGGCATAGCGTACTGAATTGAGTCTGGAATGATGTGTTCTAATTTTCGTTAAGCTAATTTTAGATTTAGATTTCGCTCCCATATATATTTCCGTCCGATTTAAGTTATTTGGTGCACCAATCTCCAAATGTTTATCCGTTACTCAAATCTGCCCGCATGAAATGAAATTTTGCATACGTTGCAGAAAGGCATGTGTATGGATTGATGTTAGTCGGTTCACTTATAGATAAAGATCAAATATTTAAATTCTTTCAATTTTAGAATACATATGTAGAATATACCCAAAGTGGTGAAAGGTATCATATAGTCGTCCCAGCCCAAATTTACTACTTTCCTTACTGGTTTTTGATTAGAATAATGTCCACCCTGGAAGAGAGAAAATTTTACAGTTTGACCAGTATGGATGTTTGAGCATCAGTTTGCACAGAGTTTAAGATCTTGCTGGTCAACATAGTTGTTTATTCATGTTTATTCAGTTGTGACCAATTTGTTGGGCACATACGGTTAAAACCTTTATTATTGGGAAGAGGTGTCTCAAAACATGGCCTCAAATAACTAAGAACTGTAGTTAGGGAGTAACTTCGGTGGGTAAAAAATATGAAAACGAGGCGGGGAACTATGTATAGATATATACTAAAACATGGATCATTATTCTTTAAACTCGAAAAAATATAAATTATTCTATTAGTCCTCCAATTTTAAAACTCCATTCTTTGGTATTAAAGGTCATTTAAAAATATTCTGACAGCCAAAACCATTGGGGATGAATATTTGTTTAGCTTGGTTTTAATCTCAGTTTTAGTGAAATCAATATTTTCGTTGCAGTTGAAAGTCGAACATTAATGAAACGTTAATTATCCCACAACGCATGCAAACTGTAAAAGAAAGCTTTACAAATTTTGGGTCTGACACGGCCACATATAGCACTTTGAGAGGAAATTATGGTTAAATAATCATGCATCCAGAATATAGTCACAGCTTGGTGCGCTATTTTGTCGAAGGTGTGATTAGACCTTACTTCTTCGAAAGATTTAACGATTGTCACCGTCAATTTGGAACGTTATAGTCATATGATAACCGACTTTTTTGCCGGCTATTGAAGAACATGTGGTTTCAACAAATACGTGTCCCATGCAAGGAAAAACATATGTGTGTTTATTTATGTTTTCTTTTGAAGCCACAATATGGTTTACACTGGAATTTCATAATTTATTTCAATTCTATTTTATCTTATATATTTTCCAATGCAATCAATTCTTTTTTTTAATTTCAAGTTCTGTTGAACAGTGTAATTACCATGTGCTCTCTGTAATACAAATGTACTTCCTTCTATAACTTAGGGCGACAAAAATTAGAATGATTGGCTACACTAAATTCTATACAAATACTATTGTATATTATCCATATATAAAACCCCTAAATACTTTGGAGATTGTCTTAATTGGTCTGTAAACAATTATTTTCAAATTTATTCATTTCAATTTAAATTTTAAATTCAGATATTCAATCTACCATATTATTAATGTCTTCGACAAAAATCTATCACATCAAAGAATTCTCGGCTATTTTAGTTGGATGAAATTGACTTGTGTATTGTCGTCGTGGGTTATAAAGCGTTTTCCTTATTATTTTACCCCTTTAAACTTTCTTGTTAGCATCTCGAAGACCAAAAAAAATAGTCACATATGTGCATGTGAAGAGTAACATTGTCCGAACACACTGAAGATGAACGCCAAACGTTTTTTTTCTGCCATGCAATTTTATGTCCACACCACCAATACATCCTACTACAACTACGTTCACACAATTCAATTTCTTACAATATGACCTCATTGCGGTTGTCATTGTTACAATTTATTATAAGAGAAGAAAGCCATGGAAATTCCATAAAAATGCTAGCGAAACAGTCAAGCGAACAACAGAGAATTATATTAATAGCCTTTGGCTTCATAAAGAAAAGGCCAAAAGGAGAGAAAGACATGGAGTGAGCAAGTATGGCTTGAACCACGACCACAATATAGTTTATGCTTAAAGGACTATCAGGACTGGAGTATAATAATATGTTAAGGTACATATTTTGTTAAGAGTTCTTGTAGTTGATGTCCTTTATGTGCTGTTGTTGTTATTGCTGTTTTTTTGCTTTTGCTATGCTTCACATATGTGGAGAGGTGATCTTTGAACTTTTTCAGAGGCGTCACTGGGAGTGGAGATACCTGTAACGTAAAAGAAAATTGTGTATTTTTATACTAAGATGAAGATTATTAAAACGGCATGTTAAGAAAACCCAGTGAGCGGAGTAGTAAAGTCGTGTGGGGTCTACCATATGATGTCCCACACAACTACCCAAGAGGTCTGACTTTCTGCGAATCTACATTAATGACCGATTAGAAGCAAAAAATATCCTCTGTGGACTCTGGCATCTTTTCCGAAACAAATTCACCCCGGGAACATTTAGTTTTTTAGTTTTTTTTTTTTTTCATTTGACCCACTTAATGTTGACCGATCATTATCAAAACAGCAATTTCAAATATTTGGCCAGATTTCGTTCCCCGTGTAATATCTGTGATGTTCAGCTTATAATAGTAGCGTCTAGAAAACAGAAAAAAAGTTTTCGGTCCATTTATAATATTTATAAAAAAACAAGTAAGGAAAGTAGTAAAGTTAGACTGGGCCGACTATATGATACCCTTCACCACTTTGGGTGTATTGTACATATGTACCCTTACAATTGCATGTCGATGTTCCCTCGAAGGAACATACTCATGCCTTTCTGCAACATATGATACATTTAATTCCATTCGGGCAGATTTAGAGTCGTCTGCGTACCATGGGACAAATTTATGGAAAACGATGTATACCAAAATTGATACACGATATTCGGTATGTCACGCTGTTAAAAAATTTATCTCAATCAGATACCCATTCGAAAAACATATGGAAGCTATGGCTGCATCCGAATCAATTTCAACAAAACGCAATAACGTCATTATAGTATCAATTTGATACGTTGTGCCAAATTTCGTGTTAATCGGACGAACATTCGGAGTTTGGTGCATAATTTTAAAATCGGCGAATATATATGTATATGAAACTTACCTCGCATCACTCTAGACTTCATTCAGTACGCTATGCCAAATTTCGTGCAAATCCAAGAATATATAGTGACTTTGATGCACCATTTTACCTAAAATCGGATGAAAATAATATGGGAGCTATATCTAAATCTGAACCGATTTTCATGAAACTTAGAACACATTATTATAGACGCAATTCAGTATGCTATGCCAAATTTCGTACAAATCCAAAGATATATAGGGTTCTGTGGTGCACCAATTATCTTAAATCGGATGAATATATATATATATATATATATATATGGGAGCTATATCTAAATCAGAACCGATGTTAACGAAACTTTGCACATATCATTCTAGACTTAATTTAGTACGCTATGACAAATTTCGTGCAAATCGAATGATTTTCAGAGACTTTGGTGCACCAATTACCTAAAATCGTATGAAAATATATATGGGATCTGAATCTATATCTGAACCGATTTTCACGAAACTTAGCATACATTATAATAGACGCAATTCAGTACGCTGTGCCAAATTTCGTGCAAATCGAATTATATATAGGGACTTTGGTACACCATTTACCTTAAATCGGACAGAGATATATATGGGAGCTATATCTAAATCTGAACCGATTTTCACGAAACATCATTCTAGACTTAATTTAGTACGCTATGCCAATTTTCGTGCAAATCGAAAGATATATAGGGACTTTGGTGCACCATTTACCTTAAATCGAACGAAGATATATATGGGAGCTATATCTAAATCTGAATCGATTTTCACGAAACTTGGCAGACATCACTCTATACTTTATTCATTACGCTGTGCTAAATTTCGAGCAAACTTAAAAAAATATTTTAGGGCACCTCAATCAGTTTGGACTTAAAAAAATATATATTTTAAAGTATATCA
>NW_026880804.1:0-31881 GCF_032173495.1 Musca vetustissima
GTGAAACATATGTTTTTTGTTTACTTTTTGTTACCGATTCATGTATACGTGTCCTTAGCTTCAAAGGTGTGTGAGTGAGTGTGGGTATAAGAAGAGAGAGAGAGCACTTTTAATTAAGTTATTTCTACGTGTAATGAAAATGAAAGCTTTGGTGAGAATTGTCTATATATGATGTTTTTCTCAATGAAATGAAAGCAGCTTTATATTAACATTTTGTCCTTGTAGTTGTGTCATTGTCAGTGTTAATGTAACACTACAACAACAAACCCATAAGGTTGTTTATACTCTTGTTGCTTTCGTTTTTTCTACCGTTAACACTAAAAAGGACCTTGCCATTCATTCGTATTAGTTACGTGTGTGTGTATGTATTACATTGGTGTGTGTTCACGCGAGAGAGAGTGAGTGTGAGTTTGGATTACGACCGGAGAGCCTTAAAACTCTGGCACGGCGGTGCAAGTCGCTGTAATCTGTTTTCGCCCAGTTTAGTCGCAAACATTATTTTGGCGCGTGTTGACATATGCCCGAAACAATCAACAAAAATAGATTTTATTTTTTCTCGCTTTCTCGCCTCTCGTCTCTTCCGTTGTCGTCGCCTCTTTTGTCTTGCATCTCTCATTTCGGTTAACTTGGCTTGTGTTTCGTTGGGTGTTTTTTTCTGGTATTCTTTGAATAAATAATCACTTCTAAGTAATAACAAATAATGGAGATGATATAAAAATATCAAAAAGCAACAACAACAAAAAAGGTGAATAAAAATAAAATTAAAGAAAAGAAAAAAAGGTTCATAAAAGCAACAAAAAAATAAAATCCTTTTTCTAAGTGAAATGTAATTGTGTGATAAATGTTTGATGCTGCCAGTGTCTACCCCAGTGTCACTTGTGAAATTTCATAAAATACCCATTAAGAATGGAAATTTTCTATTTAAAAAATTCCCAGAATAAATTCAGTTTTTGCTGGTGTCGAATTCACACTTTACCCGTTTCTGTTATTTTGTGTTTGTGTGTATTGGCACCCGGATACGCTTTACAAGTTTACACACACACACTTGTGGATTTAATTTCATTGTCCTTTAATAAATCACCAATCAACAAAGCAGCTGGCATTGCTTCTTTCTTTTGCAGAGAACACATCATACAAATATACGACTTGTAAATGATTTGGAAAAAAATTGAAAATTTGTGGATAACATATGCTAAAGTTTTTTTGTTCTTTACTGTGTGCTTCTCCTTAAGTGTGAAATAAAATAACAAATTCTACTAAATTATTAATAATGAGATTTACAGATGTCATGTAAATTCCCTTACAAAAATATATATGTATACAATTTCTCAAGGTCTGTGACCTAGACCTTGTGGTGTATAAATCGTGATGTTGCATCTACAAATGTTTTTAAATGGATGATGAGAAATTTGCAAATAAGAAAAGAAAATAAGTGATAACCAACCAACCTACACTACTACACCTGTACAATGAATGACCTTGCTATGAATGAATGTCTTACTTTATGGATTACTAAAATAAATTATAAAAATAAAACTGGAATTGTAGGTGTTGATAAACTTGACTCTTTTAAAAATATTTAATACATTTTGCAACTATAGGCAGCCTTCCTATCAAGAAATAACAATATTGGTCCCCTTTGTAGGGTAGGTTGGCTCTTTTTATACACTCCACCATTAGATGGAGAGTATACTAATTGGAACCCATATATTCTCGGTTTCAAGAAATGAATTTTGTGTTTTTTTATTTTTATTGTTCGAATATACACTAACTCAAGAATGTCCTTATAAATTTTCAAGTGCAAATCTCACCAACTTTTGGAGATATAGTCGACTTTTGTGTTAGCATCACGTGACGGCAAGAATGCTTCTCAAATCTTAAACGCGTCAAGATCTTTCTTATGTCCTAACTCGGTTTGTGGTCGAACATAGTGATTATTTCAAAAATTAAATTTCATATTTCCGGCATTCTTATAAACTCCATAATATGGCAATTGTTTAAAATACCCAAATTAGTGTGAACCTCGATGGAAATTTTCTGACATCGAAATATGAAATTACGTACACTTGATCTTCTAAGTACCAAAAAAGCTAAACCATCATATGGAAGTTATGACACTATATTGATCAATATTGAAATTGTTCTTTGTTACAAAATTTAAAATATAACTTTTTGCAAAAAAAAAAGGAGACAATTCCGTTAATTTAGGAAACCGTCTACTTTAGAGATGTAGGTTATTTGGAAATCTTAGTTAGGACCTTTACATTGTGTAACTATATTGACGATTTTTTATAACCTATCCTTTTCCAATACAGAATACCAAACTTGTCAAGGTTTCAAAAAAATCGAAATTTTTATTCGTATTTAATTCAAATCTATAACTAATCAGTATGTCCCTTTGATAATGTAGACGATTTGCGTTTGAAGCGGCTACTCATCTCAAGTCTTTAACGCATTTTTAACCCGTGTTCCTCAAAGTTTACTGGTCCTAAGAGTTCCACTTTTTATTGCTTTATTGAGTCCCATTGTCGGACTCTTCTAGGTTTGGATTCTTAAATTTGAACATTTTGACTATTTGTGGCACCACAAGCAGTGGACTAATGGGTCCCATCTTCGGACTTGATATCGGCTTGTTAATGATAATAGATTGTTCAAAGTTTGGTTCAAATCGGATATTCCGTTTGCTTGATATAATAAAATTAATTGTTTCCACAATTATGACCCATTTGTGGGGGAGTTACTACATATTCCTCAGCTTCGAACTAAATTTGAGAGAAATATTACGATGTCCAAATTTTGGTTCAAATCGGTTACTCCTTTCGAGAGTTTTCGTGCGCACCAGCCGGCCAGACAGACAAACGGACGACTCCAAATTTTCTGTAACGGAGAAAAGAAACATGCCCTCTAAAATCAATATTTCGATTAGGCACTTAAACCGAAGTTTTATATTTTTTAAGACGTCATTTACGCAATTTGGTATACTTTCAACGAAAGACTAATTAGTACTGTCAATCCGGCAATTCACGATTACACACAAATTCCCATTCGGATTGGGGTCGGGACATTGTGCTACCCACAGCGTTGATTGAACATTTTGCTGACCAATATATTTTCTCACGGTGTCTTGGATCACCGTCCTGCTCATAATTACTTCTACAGGATAGGCGTTCTGATCTACCAAAATATTTCAATATTCAATTGTCAATTACAATCAATCCAAGTTCCCATGACGATTCCTTAACCGTACTTCACATTGAATTAGTCTTCATGAGCAATAATGCTTTTCGTCGGATTGAAAACTGTTGAATATGGTTTCGTCAGATCCGGTCACAGACGACCACGGTCCAATTTTTGGGCTCAATGAAAAATGTTTACCCGAACGGACATTCGCAGTGCAACGTATGTCCGTCCGTCTATGTATTTTTGTGAGCAAAGTACAGGTCGCATTTATAATACGATTTGGATGAAATTTGCATAGTTCACTTATTTGGCCCATGGGCTAACCTTATTGAAATTGGGGAAAATCGGTTCAGAATTATATAGAGCGCCCATATATAGTCTCGTCCGATTTTATGTAAATGTTGCACAAAACTTCAAATATTTGTCCGCATAGCATATTGAAATTACTGCAGATTGACTTCGTTGAAGTTTTATTGAAACCGGTTCAGATTTAGATAAATCTCCCATATATAGTTTCGTCCGATTTTATGTAAATGGAGAACCAAAGGGTCAATTTTTGGCGGTTTGGCAAAAAATTTAGCACAACCTACTGAATTAGATTTAAATTTATGTATGCGAAATTTTCCTGGAATCGGTTCAGATTTAGATATAGCCCCCATATATAGTTACGCCCGATTTTTGTAAGCGAAGTACTTAAATAGGTCCTTATTGATGTATGCGTAGTTTTGTTGTAATCGGTTCAAATTTAGCTCCCATATATAGTTTCGTCCGATTTTACGTAAATGGAGCACCATACTGTCAAATTGTGCATCATATAGCCTGTTCTATTTGCACGATATTTTGGTGCAAATGGAGGAGCCTATGTTTGTTAAATTTACATGAAATATTGCATAGCGTATTGGACTGAAGTCGTTTCAGGTCTACATATAGCTTCCAGATATATTTTCATCCGATTTCATCTAAATGTTGTACCAAATAACTAAAGTTTGTCCGATTAGGACTTATTAGTACCTATTAGGACTTATTTGTGTCGAGATACATCGTGTTCCAACCTTAGTGTCTTTAGATTTGAATTATATTCGATTCTAGGTATTTCGAATGTCCCTCGTAGTGGATCTTTCATATATCAGCATTAAATTGTACATAGAAGTAAATGAACATTGCAGGTGTAATGGTGCAGTAACAGAATATGTTCTTATCAAATTTTAACATTTTTTTTTTCATTTCAATAGATACAAACAAGCATACAAAGTTAACAAAAGAAAATTCAAATTTACAAAAAAAGGAAAATCTACAAAAAACTATACTGTGGCCACACAATAAATTTAAAATATAAATTTTTGCAACTTGTCAAAAGATAAGAACTGGAATGAAACATACATTTTAATTTAAAGATAACAACAACAATTACAAAAAAAAATAGTCTAAATATTTTGGTTTCCATAAATGTGTTGTACCATTTGTTAGAAAAAAATCATCATTGTTTGTTAACATTAAATATTAAGTGTCATAATTGTTGAAAGAAAATAAAAACATATATAAAATTAAATTAATAAAAAAATAAATAAAAAATACCAAAAATTTATAGATATATATAGTCAGTGGTAATAGAAATTAGTGTGTACAAAATTAGTGATCCCCAAATTAAAAAAAAAAATAAAAATTACAAAATAAATTCAACAGTGATGCCAAATTTACAAAAAAATTCCACAATTTTAAATAAAAGTAAAGTAAATAAAAAAATTCCAAAACAAGTGAAAGTTTATATTCGTCAACACAACAATAACAAAAAATAATATCAAGCAACGAACCCCATAAACCTCAAAACAAAAATACGCCCTTCATCAAACATTGTTTCATATTCAAAATCCCCAGGAATAAAATCAGTGTTGCCTTGTTGTTTTAACCGCCCCCATCCTTAAAAATAAAATTCAAAATTAAACAACAAAAAAGAGGCGGATACTAGTTCTTAATTAAACATATATCGTCGTTTGGTTAGTTAAACATAGCTGCTATATAAGTCTGAGTGTATACATAAATGTTGGTTTTAATTTTATAGAGGTTTCCCTTAGTATTAGAAACACATATTTAAATCGAATTTAAAAAAATAAATAAATAAATAAACCAAAAAATATATTTGTTTACTGAATTGAAGAAGATATTTCAAAGGAAATACATTTAATTTTATTACACCACAATCATATATATTTTTATAAATTGTTGTGTTAAACCCAAATCTTCACCCACCCTTACTTCCAAATTCATAATCAAAATAAATAGAAAAAAAAATAAAATTAATTAATCAACTGTTTACATAAAAATGTGTCTTAGTGTTGTCTAACTGTGTCCAAGTGTATTTCTGTGTATGTGTGTGTACATTTCTGTGTGTGAGTGTCTTTATTTGACTATGACAATTGAAGTCTTTATTAAACATCATCGTCGTCGTCGTCAACCCAAAATAAAATTAATGAATTATTTACTCAATTAAGCAAAAACCACCTAAGGATATTTACCTTGACTTAAAAAACAACATCAGAAGAGAAAATCATCATCATTTATTGGATATTCTCTCGTTCATTGCTACTTGTTCTTCGTCTATCGTCATTATCATTATCCACAAGATTTGGCTGCAGGATACCGTTTCCGTACAAAAGAGCAAAACATCGAAAACGAACGGATTAACCCTCATCATCGTCATTATCATAAGAAGCATCAAACTGCAAATGGTAAACAGAAAATATTCATGTTTTATTTTTTTTTGTTGTAGAATTTTATTTACATAACAATATTTCTTGTTAATTAAAGGCAAGAAATCAACCAACAAATTCTCCCTGTGGTTTATGTCAATATTTTTGTTATCATTTTGGAGGGGTTTCTTTGACATTTTGTCTGTAGAGAAATTAAAGAAAAATTGTTGGGTTCTGCGTAGTTTTTGTTTTAATTATTTATAAGAAAAAAATGAAAGTTGTCAGGAAGACATGTTAGATAGATAATCTTTATCAGGTGCCTTTTATTCTATCTTAAATTTTATTAAGTACCTGTAACAGGATTTACTACAGAATATATCTGATAAATGACTTCTTATCTGTAGAAGAAATTAAAAACGATTTTCCTTACTCTAAAAAATATGTTTCTTCTCATTCCTTTATCCTATAGCAAACTTGTTCTATTCTTCAGAATAACTCTAGTGGTTTTTCCTTTCTCTAAAAAAATATATTGTTAATATATTTCAAACATATTAATAAATTAATAAGCGAACCAGTGTAATCCGGTTCCATCCGATTACACTGGTTCCCACGACTCTCTACAAAATTACCAATGAACTGTAATTTTTTGAGGAGCCTTGTAAAATTTTTGCGATGTTAGCTTTATTTTGGGTTGTAATGGGAATTTTAAAGCTTATTAGTTTATTAAAAAAGTTCTTACAAATTTTAGTATAATTTTTTAGTTCAATAATATGCCATTTGATTCGCTAAATTTGGATCGAACATTTTTCATATTTCTAGACCAGACCGTCTTCGCCGAATGAAATCTCGAAATGTTCGGTAAATAATCGCCGACAGCTATATGTGCCATACTTGAACTCTATCTAAAACATGCACATGTCGTAACGATAGGAGCGATATTTGAAAGTACGATAATGTTAATATTAGACGTTATTACAATATGTAGCGCCGTACGTATAACGCGATTCAAAGCGATCAGCGCTATATTTCCGCCCTCTAGTGTGGTAATGGGTTACTAAATAATATATGCATACGTAAGCACCTGTAAATATTTAAGTGTAACTCCCACATCCGAGTACGTACGACAATATAATTGATATCAATTTAAAGGTCAACCACTCCTCTTGGATATACCAACAACTTCTCGGGTCTATGTCCTTAAGGGGTAAATCTATTCGCTATAGAATACAAATTTTGTAATTTTTCACACAAAAGGTCGGGGTCAATTTGACCCACTAAATATTGACCGATCTTTATCAAAATAGGCATGCTTATTCTTTGGGCCGATCCTCCATTCCAAAATTCGCGATGTTTGGACCATAATTGCGGCCTCTGGAGCTCCCAGAAAATCAGACAAAATAAAGTTTTTGTTCCATTTCATCCCCTAAATATTAACCGATCTTTACCAAAAATAATAGGGATCTTCATTGGGCCGAACCTATCCTCCATGCAAAATGTGGTGAAGATTGGTCCATAACTGTGGCCTGTATCGTGTTTTAAAGTGGCTTAAGTCCATTTATTCTTATATTGAGATATTTTTATTTTTGCGATTGATTTCTACCTTAATATTATTAAATGGTATTAACTTTTGTTGGTGGCTTTGTAGTCTTATATATGATAGAATATGTAACTTAAAATGGTTTGTAAACTTTTCTAGAAAACTAATATTTATATAAGGACCTAGACTGGACTTAAACCACTTTCAAAATAAACGACTCATATTTGATCTTATAGGAATCTTTACATGAATAACATTTTGTATCATTGTTGGCCTAGGTTTACAAATGATATGAGGTCAAAGTGAAAATTGTATATTAGGTTGGAGAAAAAGAAGTCCATTATGAAAATGTCGATAAAATCGGAGAAATTATCGAAGTTGACCGGCACGTTTGCAATCGTAACATCGCCCAGGAGCTAAAAATCGACAATAAAAATATTTTAAATCATTTACACAAAGCTTGATTCAAAGAGAAGCTTGATGTGTGAATTGACTGATAAGACTGATGACTAATAAGAGAGGTTTCGAGTTCCACCAGACAACGCTAGGCCACACACATCTACAGTGGCTCGCCAGAAACTTTGGGAGCTTGGTTGGGAAGTTTTAATGCATTGCAACATGTGTATCTAGGGAGGATTGTGAAAATCAACTACTAGAGTTTTTTTTTTGCAAATAGAGAGCAGGACTTCTATGAGAGAGGCATTATGAAGTTACCTTTAAAATGGCAACAAATCATACAACAAAACGGTGCATATTTGGCCCAAATTGGACATTCCGAAGCATATTAAATAGTTCATATAAAAGTAATGGATTTCTTTTTCCCCAATTAATATTTGAAAGATTTTATAATATTGGCATTTGGAACTGGTAAATGGATTGATTGTGAAAATTTTTAGCAGTTTGAAGATCATCGCTATAATTTTCAAATAAAAATTGTTAGCAAATCTTCCAACCAGAAATTATGAATTTTGGTCCACATTTTAGGGTAGACCCCATATAACGGTACCCCAAATTTTGAGTTTTTTTTTGGGACTTTGGGCATTTTTTTATCATTGGTAAGTAGATCTCCATACCAAAAACTATCAACATTGACGTACGTTTCGGAGAAGGCTACTTTCGCTATTATTCGGTATTTTTGAACGCTTCAACAGTACCTTCTGGTGACGAAAATCGTTGACTATAGATTTTTTCTTAATTTGAATAAAAGGAAAAAATATAATTGGATTCCACGTTTTGACTAGACAAAAGTGAGCGGATTTGAGTTAAAATGTGAGAGCTTGAATTATCATGGTACACAATGATTTTTTTATTTCTCCGAAAACTTCAGGAAAACTAATTGTGTTGTATCACTAAGGATTGACCTCATACTATAGGAACAGTCGCCACATGTACTCCACCATCCGAGTACTGACTTGGCCTTGTTTATTGTTACCGGAAAGTGTGAATTAAAATTCAGTTTGTCCACCATTTGCTTCAAAGACCTTCTTCCAGTAAAAAAATGTCTTGGATTTGGCTCGTCTTCGAAGACTCACATGGTCTGTTGCTGTTTAGTTTCTTGCTCATTGTCATAGATTGGTAATCGTATTTTTTTTTAAATTACATTGTGCTGGATCCCATTAGAACAAACCTTTTTTCATTCGACACCGTTCACGAACTTCCGTTGATACAAATTCGCTTCAAAAAACTTGGAATCAAATTACAAGCATACGTCCATCCGTCTAGTTACCGTACTAGTTACCTGCAATTAATTATGTGCAGGAAAGTCAAAGGTGCAGATATATTAAATTTCTTACCTGCTTCAACATGTATGTAAGCGAAATCAGGGCATAAAAATGGGACAATGTTAAATTTTCTGGAATACTAAATCAGCTAAATCAAAATATGTTCTTCAAGTTTGCCTTAAAAATCTATGGTTATTGGTGCTCCTTGAAAATTGGGTTTCAATGAGGCTTTCCCCACGTTGTGTGCCAATAACGCAGCCTCACGATGGGTGCCAATGAACCAGGTCGTGGGCGGAGCTCGTACGGCTTTATCCGAAACAACGATATTTAAAATAATGTTTTTACTCCTTGTTTAGGAACTACTTCCATCTTATGATCTGAGTCCATCAACTTGGGCTAGCCTGGGTAATGATCTTAAGCCTTCAATGTTCGCTAAACTAATTAGAGTCGGGGAGTCCGGACTCGGAGTGTAGCGATTTTATTGATTGATTGGGATTGCTTAAGTACTACATTTGAGAAGCGAGATTCTAATCTAGTATGAGTTGTGTATTAATGTAGTAATATCAGTGATGTAGTTTTTGGTACTATTTACAAAATATTTACATAGTTAACCGTTAACTTCAAATGTTTAAAACAGAGTTGCATTTTAGTATTTAAATGATAATAAAACTTATGTGTTTATACAATAGTAATTAAAATTTTAATAAAAATAGAGTTGATTCGCTTCACCTTTAAATATTAATGATTATTAATGTACCATATAGACGTATGGGTGGTCCTTGAAAAAATATTATTTAAAAAATCTACGCAAATGGAATCAAACTACGCCTATCCCAGTCCTTTTAAAAATCCACACTTCTGGCAGTCTTATAAAATGTTTTTTTTAATATACGGAGATTATTCTCAGTCTAAAAATCCAATTTTTGCTGGTCCTTTAAAAAACAATCACTTTGTTTGATAGTCGAGTTTTGTTCAACATTATTCACAAAACGAAGAATTTAAAAAATGTAATTAACTAATGTTGATAGATCCCGGACTACAGTGTTGGGCTGCAAGTAACAGCTGACTTGTAATTTGTTTCTGCAACAGTTTAGTAGAAATGTCATAGTACGACAGTATTAAATTGCCTTTGGCTATGAAAACTTCCTGTTGTAAATGGACAATTTTTTTCTTCGTTGTTACAAAATAAGGATATTTTCCAGGTTTTTTATCGTTGGAAGAAATTATGATTTTCTATAGCAGAAGAAGAGAAAAGCATAAAAGGAAAAGAATTGCAAAAATAAAATCAAAACACCATGAAATGCTTAAGGACATAACGAAGGAATGAATGATAGAATCACTGAATTACACTTGGACTTCAATGTCGTATTTGTATTTTGTGTAAACTTGTAAAGGAGAGAGGAAGAATTCAAATATGAAAGGTAAATGGGATCGTTGTGTGAAGTGTTATTGTAACACCTTAACAATTCTAATGAGGTTGGTCAATAGAGAATTGCAGCTTGTTATGGGGGAGATCATGTTCATGGACTTTTTTAAAATTATAAAACTAAGAAAGGTTTTGGATAAAGGATTATGAATCAGTTTTGTGCAGCGCCAAAAGTTTGTAACGCCGCGAAATATTGGTCCTAGACCCACCTTTAAGTATACCGATCGTCATATATCGACTAGCTGAATCGATCTAGACATGTGTGTCCGTCCGTCCGTCTGTCCATTATAATTTGTAACAAGTGAAAAAGCGTTAAGTTCGGCCGGACCGATCTTTGGATACCCTCCACCATAGTTAAACTGACAGATACATGCTATGAAAATATAGGGAACATGCCAAAAGTGGGCACATACCAAAAACAAACTTCAGCAATTTTTGATAGGGCATTTTTCCTAAAATCTGTAAGATCCAAAAAGTGGACTGATACAGATAACGCATGGTAGAGTATAAAATCCTCAAACTACTGTAATTCAGATTACAGAGTTATATGAGGGCATGCCTAAAGTGGGACCAATATTGATTACTTAGTGTAGGAAATAGTGAATATTTGGGATATCATTATATGAGGGCTATGCCTAATAAATGACCGGTATATGCCAATTTTAAACCCAATATTTTAATCCTTTCCTTCAGGAGGTATCACTATATTGAGGAGATGCCTAAATGTCTGCCGATATATTTCATATCGTCATGTTTGAGTATTTTGATCACAATATCTTTAGAAGGCGGAATGCTTACAACAGATGGCTAAATAGTCGTTGAAGGGTAAAAATTGACTATTCCTCGTAACACACGGAACAAATCAGAAAACTATTTTAATAAAAAAAGGGGGTTATATGGGGACTACCCCTAAAAAGGGGTGAATATTAATAATTTTTGGTGGGGAGATTTGTTACCATATTCGACTACAAAATACTCAAAATATCGAAAATTGGAGGGACCCTTATATGGGTGCTACCCGAAAAAATTGACCGATATTTATATTTTTTGTGGGGAGATTTGCTACCCAATAATAACTCAAATTACTAAATAACAGCCAATTCGGTGAAAAAAAAAATCCGGTCAAAACCCCCCAAAAACTGGAAATTGGGAGGTACCCTTATATGGGGGCCACCAGAAAAAGAGGATCTATATTTATAAGAACCCATTGTATCAAATTTCAGCGAATTCGGTTAAAATACAGAAAATTGGGGGGTACCCTTATATGAGGGCTATCCGAAAATATGGACCCATATTTATAATTTTTAGTGGAGAGATTTGCTACCCAATAAGAACTCAATGTACCAAATTTCAGCGAATTCAGTTGAAAAACGCGCTCAAGAACCTCAAAATACCGAAATTTGGGGGGTACCCTTATATGGGAGCCGGTCAAACTAACTAACTTTTGTGTGAAAAATTACAAAATGTATATATATATTTGCACCTGATAGTCCAAGACCCGAGAGGTTGATATTATGTTCAAGAGGAGTGGTTGACCTTTAAATATTGTCGTATGTACTCGGATGCGGGACTTACACATAAATATTTACAGGTGCTTACATATTCATATATTATTTAACCCTTTGAGCCCCGAATTTTTTCCGCAATCTTAGAACAAATTTCTGTTCACAAATTTGATGAAACTATCCTAAATAGGATATGCACAAAATTTGACATCGATATATCCTTGCATTCGGGAGATACAGTACATTCTTTCGGAAAAATTAAAGTCCAATATCAAGAAAACCAAATGCAAAATCGTCAGAAAAATCATTTTATATTAATTAAAATTTAATCAATTTAATCAAAATTAAAATCATTACTCTATATTCAATTTTACATGAATCAAAAAGAATTCTGAGGGTAGAATTTGTACAGTATGAATAAGAAGCGATTTAAATAATTTGGACTGTATACCCAAATTAGTACTGTACACAAATTTACCCTCTTCTCTATATTGAAAAGCTCATAACTTTACCAATATTTTGAATTTTTTTGATTTTTCTTTTGATATGCGTCGTTCATAATCAGGTCTTGACATATGAAATCCAAATAATACATATCTACTAGCTGCATGTAAAATATAAGCTCTAAAGCATTTTGTTGCCTGTGAGCAACATTGGGCCACAAAGGGTTAATAACCCATTACCACACTAGAGGGCGGAAATATAGCGCTGTTAGCTTTGAAATTTTCCATAAGGTTCAAGTTATGGTCACCGACAACGGTGATGATCAGATAATAATCACGAAAACGTATTTTTTGGTTTTTTTTCGAGTCGATCTATAGGCCAAAATTGAAAGACGAACATCACAACACAACCCATGGCGAAGGGAATCTGAATTTGTTGACCTCTAGTCGGTCAAGAGGGTGCAAATATCGCGAAATATTGCCCAAGATCAGAATATAGAACCACAGAAAGTTATAGTTTCGTGGAAGTTGTGTAGGGTATCATATGGTCGGCCCCGTCCGACTATACTGCTCTGCTCACTGGTTTTTTTCTTAAGGTGTATCCAACTTCGTCTATAAAATTTCCTACACCACTGCCCATGTTTTCTGAATAAATAAAATACGGTTGGTTTAACATTTAATCTATTTATTAGTTAAATAAAGTAAATGGTAGATGTTTGTCGAAAGAAGTAACCCCCTTTCATGTATGTTTTTTTATGACTGATGCTTTTTTTTAAGATTCGACCGTAAACCAACAATTACATGCAGCCATGGAAGAAGATATTTTTTCTTAGTATTCATTGCAGAGCCAAACAAACATCTTTTCTGCTTTAACAAGCTCTTCAATTTTCTGTGTTCATTTTTTTCTCTTCAACTTTTGACGCAGTTTCAAATATGTTTGCATTCTGAATTATGAACAGTTGAAGTAGTATTTTTTTTCCTACTCTGCTCTGTTCAAACATCTTAACAAGAATTTGCATCATCAGTAATACATACACCTCTCTACATTTCTCTTAAATATGCATATTAGGTTTGCGTCAAGGTAAATATTTAGTTTTTGTGTGCAATTTTAATAGCATAGATGTGGAAATTTGCAATGTAAAAAAAAAATAAAAGGAAAATAGGCTTAAATTAAAATCCAGTGAGAAAAACAGTATTTATCGGACTAGGTCGACTATTTGATACACTATACAGCTACCTTTGCATTTTAAAGTTATGTAGATAGAAATCAATCAATTCGTCTGGAGAAGACCTTTAAAATGTATATCGTTTGTGAATGATTTTTGTCTATAGAAAAGTATATGTTTGTTTTAGGAAAGCAGATCGATTTAGTGCGCTTCTACATAAGAACAATTATTCGAAGGCCTTCCATTTGTAATTAAAATTTGCCTACTGATGGCCATTGGAGCAGGAGCCATTAGAGCAAGCTCCACCGCTCTCAGTTGATGCATTCTCTCCTTTAATTTGGGTTGTCTCTGGAATTTCTTTTTCTTTTTTTTGGTTTGACATTCGTCTTCTTGAGATCTAATCCTAATCTAATCTTGAGATCTAATCCTCTTCCGAGTAGCATCAGTTTGCTGTTCACACTTCTTTCTTCGATTCATTCTGGTCAGTTTACGCCTTTGTCACTCCATATACCCCTTTTCAGGATGTTTCTACCTCGCTGCTTTTTGTAGTTTCCCCCTATCCACACCTTACCTTCCCTTATCGTTTTTTCCCTGTGAAAGACTTGCCAAGTTTTCTCCTCAATCTCTGACGAAGACTGTTGTATTTTCCTCGCTTTAGTTTTATTGTCTCGCTTCAATGCTTTTTGGGCACTCAAATTCAAGCCTAAACTAATCCTCAGGGCTTAATATATTTGAGATCCCCTTCTTGCTTTTGCTCCATAATCTTCTTGTTGATCGGATTCATCTCCTCCATACGGGTCACCTTTTTTATTTTACCGGACGAAATATTTTCGCCGATCATTGCAATGCAGAACTCTTCTCCTGGCAACCTTCACATAAGATGGATGCTAAATATCAAATTTGACTACCCTCTTACCAAATTCTGCTTGCCTTTTCATCGTCATTAAAGGCTGATTAATCCTGTTTGAATTCTAGGTTGTTCAAAATGGTATTCTAAGACGGTTATATTGATCTCACTCAAGTGTTCAAACTCAAAATTTGAGTTTTAGTCCTCGCTGTCTCAGAAGGTCGAGTTTGCTTTTCCTCGGTGGCTCTTAAAGGCTAATCAATTTTTGCTTGTTGGACACATACAACTGCTGTAGATGTGTGCTCATGATCGCAGGATGACGACGCACTATGTCGCGAGTTCATATAAACAGTGGCCAAAATAGAAGGGGTTATAGTAAGTTAATGAAATTTGGTACATGTGCTTATTATTGGCAAAAGATCAACTGACAAAAATTGGATAGATCGGACCAAGATTTGGTATACCTCCCATATAATGGGTCTTGAGAATGTCATCCTTTTTGGCCTATAAAATCTTTAATATTCAAACAAATTCGATGAAAATTGGTTATCTACATTTAATTAGGCCTATAAAGCAACTGACCAAAAACTGTGTAGATAGGACCAAGATTTGATATACCTCCCATACAAAGGGTCTTAAAAAATCCGCTTTTTGGACCTATAAATTGTTTATATTCATCCAAATTCCATAAAAATTTTTCCTGTCTTCTGTCTAAAAATTTAACTTTCTGTACTATAAAATCGTTATATGCAGCAAATTTAAGTATAGCAGTCTTATTTTTGTTATTTTTATTATAATATAATGAATATTTGATATCCTTTAGTAACTAATAAATTCCTTTTTTATCCTTCACAAAATTTTCCAAACATACATCAGAGATATATATATATATATATATATAATATATTATCTTCCTAAATGTACGATTTAGTATCATCCACGTTATAATCTCGGGCCTTTACATTATGGCTGTTTAGGGATATTACAAGGTCGGATTGTAATATAAAATACTAACTCGGCTTTAACAAAAGTTCGGGCTGCTACTAATTATTCGTTGGCATGACTTGTTAGCATCTTGTGAAAGGCGCTCAAAAAGTATTGTACTGCACTTTGCATATCCCATGCCATGAACTAATATTTTTCTGTATGAACTTTCGACAAAGGTAATGCATGTGCGACCTCTAAATTTAGATTATAAGATTATGTCTCAAATTATAAGATTATGTCTCAAAAAAAAAAAAAAAAAAATAAATAAATAAAATAAAATAAAAAAATAGAGCTAAACTTTTTAAAATTTTTTTTCTGCTCCACTAATTTCAAAATTTATTTTACAAATTTGATGAACCAAGTACTACAAGTGTGGACAAACTAAAGCGAATCCTTGTCTTCACATCCACAGCAAGCAAAATAAACACTTTTATAATCACCGTTAATTTGAATATTCAAATATTTGAGCCTCAGAAAAACACATCCATTTTTCGAAAATATAGTCACAAATCACTTTATAAATAATTATCAGATTTGAACAATTGTAGAGACAAAACTACTCGACATATCGATATAAAATTTCATATTTATTCTAATTGGAGTGTTTTCTATAAATTCTCATCAAAAAATTTGTCCTCCATGGTACTTGGCCGCGGTCGTGACACTGTGCGACGTGATGTGACTCGGGGCAGATCAACAAAACCTACAAAAGCTGAGTTATTTAGGTAACCTTATTTTTATTATTTCCTTCAAAGCCTAATTTTTGGTTTTAGGGGACACCCCGTGAGTTTTGGTCCACGTGAAGAGGGCCCTACAGTTGGGCCATTAAAATATGCCATTAATTTCAGATTTATGTGATTGTAATAATGCACATTCCCCTACCTGGGGATGCTCTCGGTAGACTTCTGACGAAAAGGGCTATGAAACATACGAATATCGTTTTTTTTTTGGAACTAATCTAAAATCTTATAAGCGGAATCAAGAGAGAAGGAGGATATGTTTGTCAAAAATATTTTTCAATCGGTTTGGTTGGGAGAGAGAGTAATTTCAAAAGTAAGGTGCAATAAAGCTGAACTGATTTTCTCAAATGCCAATAGGGTTCGACCTTGGGCGAAATAAATGACCTGTGTCAAGTTTCACCCAAATCGGATCATAAATGCGATCTTTACTTTGCTTACAAAAATACATGGGCGGACATGCATCAATCGACTCAGAAAGTGATTCTGCATATTCTTAAAAGGAACCATGGATTTATCTCTATTCCTTTTGCCTACTACATACATATGCGCAAAGGTATAATACCCTGTATCAGAGATTTGCGAAGGGTAAAAAATCGACATATGAAAAGTCGACTAAAATCCCTTATTTATTTTCAATTTGAAGACTTTTGCTGTTGTTATTTTCACACATAACTATCAGCTTATTAAAAATCTCCTTTTACATCCTTTATCAGTCAATAAAACACCCTAACAACTCAACTTAAATACAAAGTGTGCAAATTGTAAATTCCGAAATTGTTTCAATGATGGCAAACATCCCTTAGAGTTGTATGTCACAAACATCTTGACCAAAAGTGGAATTTAAATTGGCTTTTGTTTTCAAAGAAAGGACACTCAACATATCCTGTGTGTGGTGCCAATGATGATGGATGATTGAAAATTGGTCACATAAAATGGCCTTTCAACAGTCATTGTCTGTGGCTGACAAACGTCGACGAAAAAAAAAAACAATGAAATTACATTCTCAACAATTTTTATTTTTTTTGTTAGAATAGAATTGACAATGCCATTTACAATTATTTTGACCCTTGTCTTTGGCAACACTTTGTCCATAACGAAGTAGCTCTTTTTTTTGCAAACGCTAATAACCTCAAATTGCGTCAAAAAAAAAAAAAAGGAAAAAGGGTAGCATTGGATAACAATGAAACAATTTTGTTAGGAATTCAACTCTATTTCGTTTCCTTTTATAAGTGAACAAATGGTGGTTGATGAATCCAAAAATAGCTACGCCATTACAATCCTTTTTCTAGTGTGAAAAAAAAGAATTTCCGAAAAAGAACAAAACTTTTTTTGTTTCTTTCAATAGCACAATTTCATTTGTAGGTATTTTTTCCAATATCGAAGTTTTGTGGGTATTGAACATTTAAGTGTCGATTTTTTTCTACACAATCAATACAAATCAGCCTGCATTTTTTTGCCATTGGCAATTCGTTAGTGTAAAATATTTCATTTTAAAAAAAGCACAGCTGAGCTGCAAATTCGAAAACTTATTTCTTGTCAAGAGGTTTTTCTTTTGGTGTTCGGAAATCTGTATATATGAAATATTTCACGTCTAATGGACCACTGAAAATCAGATATTCTTGTAAATATTGAAATTATAAACCAGTCATATCTTCGACGTTCCGGACTTCTCTATTTGGACTATCTCATGGTAAATTTCTGACAGAAGAAAACGTAATGCCAAACTATAGACGCGCAGGATGGAAAATTGGCGCACGACTTTGAAGTTTACAAAAATGACGCGAAGACCTTTGTAGGGGAACTATGTAGAATCAAATGATTATGTTGAAAATGTTCTGTAAAGAAGTTGCATATCCACCAAGATCCCAGAATGCCAAATTACAGTCAATTCGTAATGCCTAAATGTAGTTGTTGTTGTTGTAGCAGTCCTATTGCTTTTACACAATGGGCTGAGGTGACAGACGTTGGCCGAGTAAGACTCGGGTCGTTTCGGATCGTAGACCCCTCTGTCGTGGAAATGCCTAAATTTAATCACTTCGGTTGGTAAATACGCCAAGGACCATCAATGTCCAAGATCGATTGATATTTAAAATTTTTGGTAGGAATATTTTCTTAGTTCCTATGAGTACCCATAATATAATATTAGAGGCAACTCGGCTACAAAATCTGTCTGATAATCTCAAAAATTATGGGGGACCTTCATATATGGACTACCGATAAACATGGGCCGATATTGACAGTATTCAGTGACCACAATTCCGAATAGGAAGGCATTCATCCAATGTTTTAGACGTCCGATCGATCCGAGGAGCGAATATCGATTCGGATCATTACCTTGTGGCAGCCAAGGTACGCACCCGTGTTAATGTTGCAGCAAAGGTGCGATCTAATGTAAGACGGAAATTTGCCATCGAAAAGCTGTAAACACAATAGGTAGCTGAGGCCTACTCCGCTCAACTTGCCCATCTGCTTGACGAAAGCACTTCTTGCCCCGATAATAGTATAGAAGCACAATGCCAAAGAATTGTGCACTCCCTACAAACTGCAGCAAAAAGAACAATTGGGTACCAAAAACAACCACCAAGAAACCCATGGTACGATCAGGAGTGTCGTAATGCTACTTATGTGAAAAACGCAGCGTATAGGGCAGACAGTAGCAACACGTAATGTGATGGAGAATTATCGGGAGAAAATGAGAGAAGAGAAACGTGTTTTCAGAAAAAAGAAGAAAGAACATGAAAAGCGTGAGCAAATCGAGATGTACAGGAGTCAGAATGAAGTCCGGAAATTTTACCAACGAGTAAAACACCAAACCGAAGGCTTTGGTGCAGGCACATCCTGCTGTAGAGATGAAGAAGGAAACCTGGTGACAGATACAGACAGCGTGTTGAGGATCTGGAAGGAACATTTCGAAAAGCTTCTAGTATCAAATAGTGGTGATGAAGAAGATTCCCCAGAACCAATAAGAGATGATGGTATAGAGTGTATACCACCTAGCCAAGATGAGGTCATAAAAGCAAGTAATCGGCTCAAGAACAACAAAGCAGCAGGAGCCGATGGGTTACCAGTCGAACTATTCAAGACTGGTGGCCAGATGCTGGTCAGGAGCATGCACCAGCTGATTAGCACAATTTGGCTAGTTGAATGCATGCCCAATGACTGGAGCCTCAGCATCCTGTGTCCCGTGCACAAAAAAAGGAGACAAAACGATATGTGCCAACTATAGAGGTATAAGTCTACTTCCCCTCGCATATAAAGTGCTATCCAGTGTGCTGTGTGAACGATTGAAGCCAATGGTCAATGACATCATCGGACCATACCAATGCGGCTTCAGACCTGGTAAATCCACCATTGACCGGATTTTCACTCTGCGCCAAATCCTGAAAAAGACCCACGAAAAACACATCGGCACATACCACCTATTTGTCGACTATAAAGCCGCATTCGACAGCCCTATCCAGCCCTGTTTAAAGACATGTCTGCGTTCGGCATTCCTGCAAAATTAATACGGCTATGCAGGATAACTTTAACTGCCACAAGGTCAGCAGTTAAAGTAGGAAAGGACCTATCGGAGCCCTTTAATACCGAACGAGGATTCAGAAAAGGTGACAGTTTGTCGTGTGATCTTTTTAACATCCTACTGGAAAAGGTCATACGAGACGCAAAGGTGAACAGAAATGACACTCTGTACACCAAACAACACATGTTACTCGCCTACGTCGATGATATCGATATAATGGGTCAAACATTGCGAGCGGTAACAGACACCTTTGAACAAATTGAAAAGGAGTATGCCAAAGTGGGTCTGGCAGTAAACGGCGAGAAGACCAAGCTGATGGTATCAACGCGTAAGACGTCCAGTAGACTCGGACCAACTGTGGAACTTGAGAACTACAACTTCGAGGTTGTTAAAGACTTTATATACCTTGGTACCGCCATAAATAAAACGAATGACATCAGTTTTGAAATCCGGAGAACGATTGTGATGGCCAACAGATGCTACTATGGTCTAAGTAAGCAGTTTAGAAGCAAGGCCACCTCCCGCCAGACCAAACTCACACTTTACAAGACGCTGATACTACCCGTGCTATTATATGGATCAGAAGCATGGGTACTTGCGCTTTACAATTTATACGCGTACATCGGCATAGTCAGTCGTATTGAGCTGCAGCGACTACGGCGGCTAGGCCATGTTGTGCGGATGAATGAAGATGCCCCAGCTCAAAAGGCATATAAAAATGAGCCCACTGATGGTTCCCGTAGAAGGGGAAGGAATTAGATGGAAAGACCAAGAAGTAGAAAACAACATCTTGGAACGTGGTCTTCCCAATTGGTGGACTTGCGCACAATACCGACTCGCTTGGAAATCTTTTTTAAGCTCGGCTTATGGAACAACAGTTCTGTAACAAGCCAGCTAAGTAAGTAAGTAACAATACCGAATATTAGGGATACCGTTATATGGGCATTGATAATTTTTAGTCGGAATATTTGCTATCTAATTAATTCCCAAAGACTGAGAGGTTGGCATGGTCAATTTGACATAAAATGTTATTCTGATACAATCTATGGTATTATATATACTCTCTTGGGTCTCTGACGGCTATTTTGAGATGTTGTGAACAGAATGGCAAATTTAATATACACTCAACCTTATGATAGAGGATATAAATATATTTTTATAAAAAATCAATGTAGTATTGGAAAATCGAAAAATGTACACTAAGTTGTATTTATATTTGACTCAATTGCCATGAACTATCTCATATATGAATTCACAGGAATTTATGTTTTACTCCTACTTTTTTTTGTAACCGCCAAAGGAATGTATATGCGGTAAGCTGTAAGTTTTTTCAGAGGTTTCTATCTGCTTTTCTGTGGCCGCCCATGGGAATCGCAAACGAATGTCGTGGTTTATTAGGAAAGTTTTCATCTACATGAAGAAGAAGAACCAAATAATCTAAAAATATATACAGCATAATACAATCATAAGCTGCTGTAAAATATGAATTTTTAGTATATTTTTCCATTTGGTTGATTTTGAAAGTTTGAGGAGAAAATCGAATAATAGAATTTCAATATTGGTTATTGTATTAACAAATTCCTGGGGACGTTTGTGTGGGGAATATATTATTTGTAGAAAAATGTACTGCACTATTATTACACATTGAAAATGTGGCTGCGATGATAAATGTGCCTTACCGCTAGTTTTAGTACCCATATTTCTTTGGACCAAATCCGTTTCAGAAAATTTGGAGCCGACTTACAAATGTCAGTCTGTTTGTCTGGCTAAGTCGCACGATAACTCCACAGGGAGTAACTGATTTCAACCAAACTTTGCACATCGCAATGTTTCTTCCAAAATTGTATTGAAGCTTAAATTTATAAAATCGTGCGAACGGACTACCGGATTTGAACGAAACCTTATCTGTACGAAGTTTCGAAAGTAATCATTTGATTCCTTTTCTTGTCATGTTTTGCACCTTTTCGTATACGTGTAGTACATATTTCCCAAATTCAGCCTTTACACACACACCAATGCACAAATACAAATTTTCGATGCTCTTGATTTCCCATCTTTAAATTGCGAGTCATTTAACAACCTTCGTAAACATTTCGTACAAAGTTCCAAAAGTAGTAATTTTAGTAAAGGTTTCGAGGTATGGCATGGATGGATTTTTTTACTGGAGACTCGAAAGTTCAATTATGTTTGCAGATACAGAAAACATGTTTTTGAGATAGAATGTCTTCAGTCAAATCGAATGTGGAATATTTTTGTAAAACATATCCTCATTCTGTCTCGAGTCCTTATTTTCTCGAATTTTCTTAAATGAAATATTATATCTAAATTAACCCTAAGTTATCTAATACGGACTTAGTCCCAAATCCGAAATTTTGTCGAGGCATCAAATTGTATATTATTTGGTTTATGGGCGAGAAAAGAACACTTATGTACTAGTAGACGAAATTAACTTTTTTGCTGTTAATACTTTCCGAAAGAGTTCTTCCTCTAAGTGACTCCACAATTTTCACTTTGCTAATGTTGTCATAGCCTGACGCATAATTGAAATAATTTTCCCAAACTCACGTAATTCAATTCGCCATTATTGATTGATGTTCTACCACACAATTAGTCCATTTCCGTACATACATACGTACATACATACGATACATGCATAATGGCAATGATGGAGCATTAACAAATTAGTCAAATGAAAGTGACATAGCCTATACGAATGTGAGTGGATTTGTGCATTCCTCTTGCCTGGTATTGAACGAACATTTGACGACAGGCTTTAGTGGAAGTGGATCTATGACATGACAACAAAAAATGGTACAGACTGTCAACAGGCATTTGCATGCAAGGCTTACAATCAATTATTCGCCATCAACATTTACATGGATACGCTTTACGACATAGTTGAATACCACAAAAAATGGTATGGTAATCCGATTTAATTGAAGTGATTCTATGAGGTAGAAACGAACTTTCAATACTGGGAGCATCAAGGTTGGAATGAAATATGACACAAGTTTTAAAATTAAACCTAACTCAATTAGGGTTCTCTGAAAGCAAGCTATTGAACGAGTTTTGCGTACATACCTACCCAAAATACCATTTTTTTTAAATTTAATTTAGGAAATTTTACAGGCTTATATTTAAGTCCCTCCCCATTACTTACATTTACACAGAAACCACTTAATTTACTTGTAAAGTTAAATTAATTTTCATCGTACAACAATTTTCCCCCACTTCAAAGTCACATGCGTTTGACACTTTTGTCAGCTAATTCAATAACAAAAATGAAAAAAAAAAAACTCTGACATTTAGTACACCGACCAAAACTTTGCTAATAAAGGAAAATTAACACAAATGCACATCAACCGTTTCACAGGAAATTGTGGAGAGCAAATTTCTCCACCAAAATCACTTTAAATCGTAATTTGAAATATGCTTTGCTGATATTTTGTTGTTAAGCATCCTCAGGATTTCATTTCGAAATAATTCCTCGCATGTGTAAACATCCTGTTTAACGGATAAATGGTTTTCTGTGTGTGTTTGTGAGTGCGTGAAATACGTGACCAGACTGCGAAATATATATTTGAAGGAAATATTGCACAACACGTGGTGGGGGGAAAAAGGGGGTATTGTTCAAACGGCAAAAACTACAAAATAAAAACTTTTTTATTAGAGGAAATATATACCTTTGATGTTTTACAATGCAACTTGATTTTTTTCACGCTTAAAAATGAATATTTAAAAAATACACTTTTCGTGTAGATAATTTCACGGCTAATACTTTTTAGAAAATCCACTCCTATTGTGGTTCGTGGTCCTTCAAAAAATAGTCTTTAACACATCCTAGCCTGCTATAGTCCTTCAAAAAATATTCTTTAACAAATCCACGCCCGCTATAGTCTTTCAAAAACTATTCTTTAACAAATCCACGCCTGCTGTAGTCCTTCAAAAAATATTCTTTAACACATCCACGCCTATTGCTGATGGTCCTTCAAAAAATATTCTTTAACACATCAACGTCTGCTATAGTCCTTCAAAAAATAATCTTTAAAAAATCCACGCCTTTTGATGATCCTTGAAAAAATAATCTTTAAAAAATCCACGCCTTTTGATGATCCTTGAAAAAATGATCTTTAAAAAATCCACGCCTTTTGATGATCCTTGAAAAAATAATCTTTAAAAAATCCACGCCTTTTGATGATCCTTGAAAAAATAATCTTTAAAAAATCCACGCCTTTTGATGATCCTTGAAAAAATAATCTTTAAAAAATCCACGCCTTTTGATGATCCTTGAAAAAATAATCTTTAAAAAATCCACGCCTTTTGATGATCCTTGAAAAAATAATCTTTAAAAAATCCACGCCTTTTGATGATCCTTGAAAAAATAATCTTTAAAAAATCCACGCCTTTTGATGATCCTTGAAAAAATAATCTTTAAAAAATCCACGCCTTTTGATGATCCTTGAAAAAATAATCTTTAAAAAATCCACGCCTTTTGATGATCCTTGAAAAAATAATCTTTAAAAAATCCACGCCTTTTGATGATCCTTGAAAAAATAATCTTTAAAAAATCCACGCCTTTTGATGATCCTTGAAAAAATAATCTTTAAAAAATCCACGCCTTTTGATGATCCTTGAAAAAATAATCTTTAAAAAATCCACGCCTTTTGATGATCCTTGAAAAAATAATCTTTAAAAATTCACGCCTTTTGATGATCCTTGAAAAAATATTCTTTAAAAAATCCACGCCTATTGTTGAAGTCCTTGAAAAAATAATCTTTAAAAAATCCACGCCTTTTGATGATCCTTGAAAAAATAATCTTTAAAAAATCCACGCCTTTTGATGATCCTTGAAAAAATATTCTTTAAAAAATCCACGCCTATAATTCTGATGATCCTTGAAAAAATATTCTTTAAAAAATCCACGCCTATAATTCTGATGATCCTTGAAAAAATATTCTTTAAAAAATCCACGCCTATAATTCTGATGATCCTTGAAAAAATATTCTTTAAAAAATCCACGCCTATAATTCTGATGATCCTTGAAAAAATATTCTTTAAAAAATCCACGCCTATAATTCTGATGATCCTTGAAAAAATATTCTTTAAAAAATCCACGCCTATAATTCTGATGATCCTTGAAAAAATATTCTTTAAAAAATCCACGCCTATAATTCTGATGATCCTTGAAAAAATATTCTTTAAAAAATCCACGCCTATAATTCTGATGATCCTTGAAAAAATATTCTTTAAAAAATCCACGCCTATAATTCTGATGATCCTTGAAAAAATATTCTTTAAAAAATCCACGCCTATAATTCTGATGATCCTTGAAAAAATATTCTTTAAAAAATCCACGCCTATAATTCTGATGATCCTTGAAAAAATATTCTTTAAAAAATCCACGCCTATAATTCTGATGATCCTTGAAAAAATATTCTTTAAAAAATCCACGCCTTGTGCGATGACCCTTGAAAAAATATTCTTTAAAAAATCCACGCCTATAATTCTGATGATCCTTGAAAAAATATTCTTTAAAAAATCCAATAAATGATCCTTGAAAAAATATTCTTTAAAAAATCCACGCCTATAATTCTGATGATCCTTGAAAAAATATTCTTTAAAAAATCCACGCCTATAATTCTGATGATCCTTGAAAAAATATTCTTTAAAAAATCCACGCCTATAATTCTGATGATCCTTGAAAAAATATTCTTTAAAAAATCCACGCCGATGATCCTTGAAAAAAATTCCTGATGATCCTTGAAAAAATATTCTTTAAAAAATCCACGCCTATAATTCTGATGATCCTTGAAAAAATATTCTTTAAAAAATCCACGCCTATAATTCTGATGATCCTTGAAAAAATATTCTTTAAAAAATCCACGCCTATAATTCTGATGATCCTTGAAAAAATATTCTTTAAAAAATCCACGCCTATAATTCTGATGATCCTTGAAAAAATATTCTTTAAAAAATCCACGCCTATAATTCTGATGATCCTTGAAAAAATATTCTTTAAAAAATCCACGCCTATAATTCTGATGATCCTTGAAAAAATATTCTTTAAAAAATCCACGCCTATAATTCTGATGATCCTTGAAAAAATATTCTTTAAAAAATCCACGCCTATAATTCTGATGATCCTTGAAAAAATATTCTTTAAAAAATCCACGCCTATAATTCTGATGATCCTTGAAAAAATATTCTTTAAAAAATCCACGCCTATAATTCTGATGATCCTTGAAAAAATATTCTTTAAAAAATCCACGCCTATAATTCTGATGATCCTTGAAAAAATATTCTTTAAAAAATCCACGCCTATAATTCTGATGATCCTTGAAAAAATATTCTTTAAAAAATCCACGCCTATAATTCTGATGATCCTTGAAAAAATATTCTTTAAAAAATCCACGCCTATAATTCTGATGATCCTTGAAAAAATATTCTTTAAAAAATCCACGCCTATAATTCTGATGATCCTTGAAAAAATATTCTTTAAAAAATCCACGCCTATAATTCTGATGATCCTTGAAAAAATATTCTTTAAAAAATCCACGCCTATAATTCTGATGATCCTTGAAAAAATATTCTTTAAAAAATCCACGCCTATAATTCTGATGATCCTTGAAAAAATATTCTTTAAAAAATCCACGCCTATAATTCTGATGATCCTTGAAAAAATATTCTTTAAAAAATCCACGCCTATAATTCTGATGATCCTTGAAAAAATATTCTTTAAAAAATCCACGCCTATAATTCTGATGATCCTTGAAAAAATATTCTTTAAAAAATCCACGCCTATAATTCTGATGATCCTTGAAAAAATATTCTTTAAAAAATCCACGCCTATAATTCTGATGATCCTTGAAAAAATATTCTTTAAAAAATCCACGCCTATAATTCTGATGATCCTTGAAAAAATATTCTTTAAAAAATCCACGCCTATAATTCTGATGATCCTTGAAAAAATATTCTTTAAAAAATCCACGCCTATAATTCTGATGATCCTTGAAAAAATATTCTTTAAAAAATCCACGCCTATAATTCTGATGATCCTTGAAAAAATATTCTTTAAAAAATCCACGCCTATAATTCTGATGATCCTTGAAAAAATATTCTTTAAAAAATCCACGCCTATAATTCTGATGATCCTTGAAAAAATATTCTTTAAAAAATCCACGCCTATAATTCTGATGATCCTTGAAAAAATATTCTTTAAAAAATCCACGCCTATAATTCTGATGATCCTTGAAAAAATATTCTTTAAAAAATCCACGCCTATAATTCTGATGATCCTTGAAAAAATATTCTTTAAAAAATCCACGCCTATAATTCTGATGATCCTTGAAAAAATATTCTTTAAAAAATCCACGCCTATAATTCTGATGATCCTTGAAAAAATATTCTTTAAAAAATCCACGCCTATAATTCTGATGATCCTTGAAAAAATATTCTTTAAAAAATCCACGCCTATAATTCTGATGATCCTTGAAAAAATATTCTTTAAAAAATCCACGCCTATAATTCTGATGATCCTTGAAAAAATATTCTTTAAAAAATCCACGCCTATAATTCTGATGATCCTTGAAAAAATATTCTTTAAAAAATCCACGCCTATAATTCTGAAAATATTCTTTAAAAAATCCACGCCTCGTGATGATCCTTGAAAAAATATTCTTTAAAAAATCCATGCCTCGTGATGATCCTTGAAAAAATATTCTTTAAAAAATCCACGCCTCGTGATGATCCTTGAAAAAATATTCTTTAAAAAATCCACGCCTATAATTCTGATGATCCTTGAAAAAATAATCTTTAAAAAATCCACGCCTATTATAAGTCCTTGAAAAAATAATCTTTAAAAAATCCACGCATTTTGATGATCCTTGAAAGCTGTGGAAATGTTGTAGCCTTGAAAGGTTTACTCTTTTCTGGCTATCAAATTTCCCCAGTAATTATTTTTATTTTAACCGACATTAGAGGTCTTCTAAATACACACATAAAAATCAAATCCCCTAAACGACCATCGTCCACTTCTTTAATATGTGTTTTGTGGTATTATTTTCCTTTTTTTTGCTTTGTTTCTCTACTCTTCCAGGAAAGGTTAATGAAGCCCAAAGGCTTTTCGACTGAATTTATTTGTATAAATTAATTTTAACTTTTTTTGTGGATGTGCCTTAACGATAGCCTTGGTTTTGTAGCTTTAGCTATTTATAGAAGATTTTATATCATTCGTTGGACGACGAATATGAAGAAGCCAACAACTGTAAACATCTAATAAACAAATGTATTCCTACAAACGGTTAGTATATATTTTTATAGGCTTAAGATCTTTCAAATCATCCCTTGTGTTTTTTTTTATAAAATTAAAACAGTTGGGTCTGTTTAATATTTGGGTTGCTTTACATTACAAATTCTGAGGGATTTTTTGCCATATTTTTCATGGGCTAACTTAACGCATTTATTAAAGCTTAGTCGGTTTTACCAGACATTTTAAATTGACCGTACAGCTGTGTAATATAATTTAAAGGATTTTAGGAATTTAAAATATGTTTTATTTTTTTCACTTTGTCAAACTCAAATGTGCAGGATATCATCATCATTATTATTCTAAGCTCAAATTCTCCATTCAATTTAATTTTATTTATTGTATCAATCGATTTCCAATCGTATATTTCCTCAATGCGAACTCTTCGTCGCCAGTGACTCCTCTGGTGCTAATCCGTGCGAATATTGGTTTTAATCCAATTAGTAAAGGTTAATTAGAAATGCTAATGATTGTTGTGGTACCACTTCGTTTTTTTTTCTGTTTTTGTTCGTTACCAGCTCTAACTAATTTTATCAATGACAGCGACTGGTACCGTTATGCGTATGAGTGGCATTAATGTGGTGGGGGGGAACAACTCAATACTTATACGCCATGTATCTCCATTCCCGATTGCAAGTTTCTCTTTGTCTATCTTTGGCAGAAAGTATTCATTATAAAAGAATTATTGTGTCAGATAAATCCGCTCATTATAATAGGTAACAAATTAATTTAATTGGAAAAGATTTGTACAATAAGGAAAGTCCACGTCCTAATTAAGTATTTTTCATGGTCTATATTGGGTTGGATTTTATAAAGGTTGTTTTATCAAGGGTTGGGTGGCGGATACCAAGCAACAGCTCTGATTGGCTTTAACATGGCGAAGTCCAGGCTTACCTTCGTCCCTCTTTAATTTCAATTGTGGACACTGACCTCCCCATGGTGCCACCTGGGGTAGCTATTTTCATTACCCGATGAAATAGTAAACTAATATGTGCCGCGAGTTCACCCATAAGAACTATAAAAAATGGGTTGAGGCGTCGGGTTAGTTGCCCACACGCGGAAAACCGAACCTACTATGAAAAAACAAAGAAAAAGAAAACCAACCCCAATGTTGACGACCCCTGCAAACATATAAAGAACCATGATCTGCGAATCTGCACTTGGAATGTGCGCACGTTGTACAGAACAGGCGCAGTTTTCGCTTTGGCGGATGTACTCAAGAAGTACAAAGCCGATATTAATGCCTTACAGGAAATGCGATGGGAAGGAACTGGCGTAAGTAAATCAGATGATTACGCCCTATATTATAACGACCATAAAACGAGGCATGAATTTGGCTGCGGATTTATGGTTAACAGCAGAATAAAATACATCGTCTACAGATTAACTCCAGTAGATGAGCGAATTGCTATAATCCGTATAAAAGCGAAGTTCTTCTACATCCGTCTCAATTGCGCCCATGCTCCAACCGAAGATAAAGATTAACAAATCAAAGACATATTTTACGAGCGCCTAGAAACAGCATATGACCGTTGCCTTGGCCATGACATTAAAATTCTGCTAGAAGATTTTAATGCAAAAATCGGAAGAGAAAATATCTTTGGCTCCACCGTCGGAAAATTCAGCCTCCACGAAGAAACATCAGACAACGGCATGAGGTTGATTGACTTCGCGGCAGCAAAAACCATGGTAGTTAGCAGCACCAGATTCAAGCATCTCGATATACTCAAACCCACTTGGATTTCTCCTGAACGAACAACGAGAAATCAAATCGATAATGTTGTGATAGACGGACCATTACCTTGTGGCAGCCAAGGTACGCACCCGTCTTAATGTAGCAGCAAAGTTGCAATCTAATGTAACACGGAAATTTGACGTCGAAAAGCTGCAAACACAACAGAAAGCATAAGCCTACTCCGCTCAACTTACCCAACTGCTTTACGAAATCATCCCTTGACCCGATAATAATATAGATGCACAATGGCAGAGAATTGCCCACTACCTACAAACTGCAACAAAAGCAACACTTGGGTACCATCAAGAAATTCGTGGTACCAATAATAGATGACGGTATAGAGTGTATACCACATACCCAAGATGAAGTCAGAATAGCAATCAATCGGCTGAAGAATAATAAAGCAGCAGGTACCAATGGGTTACAAGCCGAACTATTCAAGACTGGTGATCAAATGCTGTTAAGGAGCATGCACCAGCTGATTAGTGTCCCGTGCACAAAAAAAGGAGATAAGACTATATGTGCCAACTATAGAGGAATTATCCTTCTTCCCATCGCATATAAAGTGCTATCCAGCGTGCTGTGTGAGCGACTGTAGCCAATACTAATGCGGCTTCAGATCTGGCAAATCCACATTGACCAGATTTTCACTCTGCGCCAAATCCTGGAAAAAAACCCACGAAAAGCACATCGACACAGTGCTCCTATTCGTCAACTATAAAGCCGCATTCGACAGCCCCATCCGTTCAGAGGTGTATAAAGCCATGTCTGGGTTTGGCATTCCTGCAAAATTAATTCGGCTATGCAGGATAACTTTAACTGGCGCAAGATCAACAGTTAAAGTCGGAAAGGACCTCACGGAGTCCTTTAATACCGAACGAGGATTCAGACAAGGTGACAGTTTGTCGTTTGATCGTTTTAACATCCTGCTGGAAAAGGTCATACGAGACGCAAAGGTGAACAGAAATGGCACTCTGTACACCAAACAACACATGTTACTCGCCTACGCCGATGACATCGACATAATGGGTCGAACATTGAGAGCGTTAACAGACACCTTTGAATAAATTGAGAAGGAGTCTGTCAAAGTGGGTCTGGCAGTAAACGGCGAGAAGACCAAGTTGATGGTATCAACGCGCAAGACGTCCAGTAGACTCGGACCAACTGTGGAACTTGAGAACTACAGCTTCGAGGTAGTCAAAGATTTTGATACCTTGGTACCGCCATAAATAGAACGAATGACATCATTTTTGAAATTCGGATGCTACTATGGTCTGAGCAAACAACTCCAATGCAAGGCCACCTCCCGCCAGACCAAACTCACAGTCTACAAGACGCTGATACTACCCGTGCTGTTATACGGATCTGAAGCATGGGTACTTACGCAAGCAGATGAGACAGCTCTTGGAGTGTTTGAGAGAAAAATTCTCCGAAAGATCTATGGGCCGATCTGCGTTGACGGTGAATATCGCCGTCGAATGAACCATGAGTTGTACCAGCTATTCTCGGACATCGACATTGTTAGACGTTTTGAGCTGCAGCGACTACGTTGGCTAGGTCATGTTGTGAGAATGGAAGGCATATAAACGTGAACAAGCTGATGGTTCACACAGAAGGGGAACACCACCAATAATAAGATCAAGTGGAAGATAACATTGCCGAATATGGTCTTTCAAATTGGAAAAACTGCGCAAAAGACCGACGCGCCTGGAAATCTTTTTTAAGCTCGGCTTATGGAACGAAAGTTCTGTCACAAGCCAGCTAAGTAAGTAAGAGTCGTGGATATGGTAAAGAATATTTGTTTTAGGTGTGTAAGAGTCGTGTATATTCTAAAGAATATGTTTTATGTGTAGTATGTAATAGCCGTGGATTTGTTATACCCTACACAAATATATTGTCAGGACTCCTATTGGTTTTGGTAAGCATCGGTTAATATTTTGGGGATGAAATGGACCAAATACTTAATTTTTGTCGGTTTTTCTGGTCGCTCCAGAGATCGCAATTATGGCCCAAACATCGCGATTTTTTACATGGAGAAGGGGAGTGGGCCAAAGAATAAGCGTGCCTGTTTTGACAAAGATC
>NW_026880805.1:0-32283 GCF_032173495.1 Musca vetustissima
TATACCTAAATTAGGCTATTCACGAAATGTGCTATTGTGTCCTATTGGTTGTATTTGCTAAGCTTTTTCCATATAAAATTTTGTATGATAATATAACATTCTTTAATTATATCAGTACAATTTTGTTATTCCTTAAAACAATTATATTTATTTTGATCAAGAAATAAGCAAGAATACACAGAATAATTTCATATCGGAAGTACGGAGAATAATAAGAAAATGGCAACTAAAAAAGTTTGTGATTTTATGTGCATGAATCGACGTTTTTAAATATTCGCAGACGTATCCAGTGATACTTTTTACATGTAAAGCTTAGAAATTATTAATAGCGGATACTTGAAGAACTCCAATGATATACTGCTATTATTGCAGAGAATAACTTTTAAATATGAGTTTTGTACCTATGAATATATGTGGTACCTAAAAGTGTAGCACTAAATCTATACCAGTTTTATATCTAAAAAATAATGTAAAAATGTAATGATCACCTCTCGCAGGGTATTATATCTTTGTGCATATGTTTGTAACAGGCAAAAGGAATAAAGAAAGACCCATGGTTCCTTTTGAGAATATGCATAGAATCACTTTCTGAGTCGACTTATGCATGTCCGTCCGTCCGTCTGTTGATGTTAAATTGTAAAAAGAGTACAGGTCGCATTTATAATTAGAATTAGATGAAATTTGGCACAAGTCACTTATTTGGCTCAAGGACGAACCCTATTGAAATTGGAGAAAATCGGTTCAGATTTAGATATAGCTCTCATATATATTTTCGTCCGATTTTATGTAAATTGTGCACTAAAGTCTGTGAAAATCATTCGATTTGCACGAATTTTGGCATAGCGTAATGAACTAGGTCTAGAATGATGTGTGTTAAATTTCGTGAAAATCGGTTCAGATTGAGATATAGCTCCCATATATATTATGGGACGATTTTATTTAAATGGTGCACCAAAGTCTCTGAAAATCATTCGAATTGCACGAATTTTGGCATAGCGTACTGAATTAAGTGTAGAATGACGTGTGTTACGTTTCGTGAAAATCGGTTCAGATTTAGATATAGCTCCCATATAGTTTCGCCCGATTTTAGATAAATGGTGCACCACAGTCCCTGAAAATAATTCTATTTGCACGAATTTTGGCATAGCTTATTGAATTAAGTCTAGAATGACATGTGTTAATTTTCCTGAAAATCGGTTTAGATTTAGATATAGCTGCCTTATATAGGTTTTGTGGAAATCTGTTCAGATTTAGATTTTATGTAAATGGTGCACCAAAGTGCCTGATAATCATTCAATTTGCACGAATTTTGGCATAGCGTACTAAATTAGGCGTAGAATGACGTGAGTTAAGTTTCGTGAAAATCGGTTTGTAATTAGATATAGCTCCCATATATAGTTTCGCCCGATTTTAAGTACATACTGTACCAAGGTCCCTGCTAAACTTTTGATTTGCACCAATTTAGACACACCGTGCTAAATTAAGTCTAGAATAATGTGTGCAAAGTTTCGTGAAAATCTGTTCAGATTTATATATAGCTCCAATATATATTTACGTCCGATTTTATGTAAATGATGCACTAAAGTCGCCATATATCTTTCGATTTTGGTATATCGTACTGAATTAAGTATAGAATGATGTGTGCAAAATTTCGTGAAAATCGGTTCAGATTTACATACATCTCCTACATATATTTTCATCCGATTTTAAGTAAATGGTGCACTAAAGATGCATAGCTAGGCCGATTGACACAAAGTACTGAAGTTAGTTTCCCTGAAATCGGTTCAGATGTAGATATAGCATAGCCTCCATATATAAAATTCATGTTAATTGTACACCAAATAATCAATCGGTGTCTGATTGAGATTAAATTTTAAACAGCGCATAGATTGCAGAATGACATGTGTAGCGATTGATGTTAGTCGGTTTAGATATAGATAAAGATCACATATTGAAGTTCGTTCACATAAGTAGAATAAACCCAAAGTGGTGAAGGGTTTAATTTAGTCGGCCCAGTCCGACTTTACTACTTTACTTACTGGTTTTGACTTTTTTATACCCTTCACCACACTGTGGTACAGGGTATTATGTCTTTGTGTATATGTTTGTAACAGGCAAAATGAAACGAGATAGGCACATGGTTCCTTTTGAGAATATGCATAGAATCACTTTCTGAGTCGATTTATGCATGTCCGTCTGTAGATGTTAAATTGTAAACAAAGTACAGGTCGCATTTATGATCCGATTTAAATGAAATTTGGCATAGCTCACTTATTTGGCCCAAGGACGAACCCTATTGAAATTGGGAAAAATCGGTTCAGGTTTAGATATAGCTCCCATATATATTTTCGTCCGATTTAATGTAAACGGTCCCTATATATCTTTCGATTTGCACGAAATTTGGCACAGCGTAATGAATTGAGTCTAGAATTATGTGTGTAAAATTTCATAAAAATCGGTTCAGATTTAGATATAGCTCTCAATATATATTTTCGTCCGATTTAAGGTAAATCGGACCATTTACATAAAATCGGATAAAACTATATATGTGAGCTATATCTAAATCCGAACTGATTTCAAAAAAACTTGAGACATATCAATCTAGACCTAATTCAGTGTTTTGTTCAAAATTTTGTCTCAATCGGAACAATATTGGCAGTTGGATGCACCATTTACATAAAATCAGACGGAATAAATCTGAGCCGATTCCAATAATACTTCGCATACATCAATACGGACCTAATTCAGTAGGCTGTGAGAAATTTTATCTCAATCGCTCAAATATTTCCAGTATGGTGTACTATTTACATGAAATCGGACGAAGCTGTATATGGGAGCTATATCTAAATCTAAACAGACTTTCTCCAATATTAAAAGGAATCGTCCTTGGGTCAAGTAAGTGACCTGTTCCTGATTTCTTCCAAATCGGATCATAAATGCGACCTGTACTTTGCTCTCAACAATACATGTACGTCCGACATGCATAAATCGACTCAGAAAGTGATTCTATGCATATTCTCAAGAGGAGCCATGGGTCTATCTCGATTAATTTTTGAATTTTTGTCACTTTGCGAAAAAAAAAATCGGTTTTTTTAACTTTCAAGAAAACAAAAATTACCACCATTACAGAAACAGCGATAAATTCAATAACTACTACACAACAGTCGTCAGTTACCAATCAGAAAGGCAGGAGAACACATGGGCACTTTACACATTTTTGATATAATATTCAAAATTAACGTTGATAACATTAGCTGTGGCAGCGAAGTGCCACGGGTCCAGCTAGTCTATATATATAAAAATGAATTTCTGTTTGTTTGTTTGTTTGTTTGTTTGATAGGTGTTCCCTATAGATTCCTAAACTACTGAACGGATTTTCATGAAATTTTCACAGTCGATTTTTGAGTACATTTGTGGTAACATAGGGTACTTAATTTTTTGATGGGGGCAGGGGAAACAGTAGCCCCCAGACAAATTGCCCCCTTTTTAGATCAGAATTGGCCATTATAGCAGAGAATTGGAATTGGCAATTATAGCAAAGTGTTAGTAAATATACAAACCACAGATGTTTACGAAGTTCAGAAACCACCTTTCTGTAGGTGTTGCCAATTCACAATTTGTTTTTATGACAATGATAATGATGGAAATATCTGAATCAAAAAAGTGATACTAATGACAGAGTTCGTACAATTCGAGTACGCAGAGATTTCAATAATGTGGACTCTATACACAAAATAGTACTGTACGCATTACTGATGACAGAATTCGTAAAGTTTGAGCACGAAGCGATTTAAATAATTTGGATTATATACACAAATTAGTACTGTACACATATTTGCCCTCTTTATACCCTTCACCAGGGTGTTTCAGGGTATTATGACTTTGTGCATATGTTTGTAACAGGCAAAAGAAATCGAGATAGACCCATGGTTCCTTTTGAGAATAAGCATAGAATAACTTTCTGAGTCGATTTATGCATGAAATGGTACCTATATATCTTTCGATTTGCACGAAATTTTTTGGTATAGCCTACTAAATTAGGTCAAGAATAATGTGTGCTATGTTTCGTGAAAATCGGTTCAGATTTAGATAAAGCTCCCATATATAGTTTCGCCCGATTTTAGGTAATTGGTACACCAAAGTCGCTATATATCATTCGATTTGCACGAATTTTGGCATAGCGTACTGAATTAAGTCAAGAATGATTGTGCTAAGTTTCATGAAAATAGGTTCAGATTTAGATATAGCTCCCACATAGATATAGCTCCCACATATTTTTTGGTATAGCCTACTAAATTAGGTCAAGAATAATGTGTGCTATGTTTCGTGAAAATCGGTTCAGATTTAGATATAGCTCCCATATATAGTTTCGCCCGATTTTAGGTAATTGGTACACCAAAGTCGCTATATATCATTCGATTTGCACGAATTTTGGCAAAGCGGACTAAATAAAGTCTAGAATAATGTGTGCAAAGTTTCGTGAAAATCGGTTCAGATTTAGATATAGCTCCCATATGTAAATGGTGCACCGAAGCCTCTATAATTGGCACACCAAAATCGCTATATATCATTCCATTTGCATGAATTTTGGCATAGCGTAGAATGATGTGTGCTAAGCCGTTGGCAACCCTGTTATCAACCAGACTGAAAAAATACTGTGTGCGATTGTTACAAATTACAAATCAAAATTAAGGTGTATTTACACTGTCAAACCAAAATCAATTGTGTTAGTGTAACAAAGCTTTTATTGCTCTTTGTGATAAACATCAAGAATGCCGAATACAAAGCGAAGAAGCACAAATAATGTTAAAAAAATAATTTCGTGTGTTCAATGCAAGACTCCAGTGTTGGAAAGCGACGAAGCAATAGAATGTGACAAATGCAAAAAAATGTTTCACTGGCAATGTACTCAACTTAATAAAGTGGAGATAGAGAAGCTCGCTGATGATGACTCTCTCGAATTCAAGTGTCATTTCTGTGAACCGTGTAACAACGGATCTGAGTTGAAAAGCATGTTGCGAGAAATGAGAGAAATGAAGGAGACAATGCAGTTTATGTCAACACAATATGATCAAATATTAAATGGTGTGAAGAAGAACACGGAAAAAATAAAAACATTACAAAAAGAGAACAAGAGCTTACGTGAAGATGTTACCAAATTGAAATCAACGGTTAATTTTTTAAATAATATTAGAATTCAAAATGATTGTATCATCAATGGTGTGATTACTGATGATAATTCTAATCCACTCGATATTGTTCTGAACATTGTGAATAAAGCTGGTGCTGTTATTGATGTCAACCAAATTGAAGACGTATATTTTATTAATCGTAACAAGCAGACCAGGAAAGCGTCCATAGTCGTTAAATTCATCAATAGGAAGTCGAAAATGTTGTTTATGAAGGAGAAAAAACATTTGAAAGATGATGCAGAGATGAAGAATGTGTATGTTAATGATTTCCTTACGAGAGATAGTTTGGAGATATTGAAATACGCTAAATCGTTAAAACCAATGGGATACAAATATATTTATGTAAAAGACGGCAAGGTATTTGCAAAAAAAGAATTTAACTCGAGACAAATTCAATTAAAAAGTATGGATGAAATTGATAAAATATTGAAATCTGCTGTATGCAGACAACCAATTGCATCACGAACACGTTCGGCTGTGAGTTTTGAGGAAGAGGATGATATAAGTGAAGAAAATAATGCGGATGAGGAAGATGAGGATGATGCTGGATTTTTGTCACCAAATTAATATTGTATGCATATATTTATATTTCTGATTACTATTTCACTCATTTTTTATTATGTCTAAATATTTCAAAAGAATAGAAAGTTATAATCATTATTTTCAAAACCACGGTCAAAATTTTTTCAATATTATATCTTTAAACGCTAGAAGTATTTCTTCAATAACAAAGTTTAACCGGTTTCAGAATGAAATCAAAAAATTTTATAAACTACCTTCGATTATAGCGGTCCAAGAGACTTGGTTCAGCAATAATTTGTTAAGTCTATATTCAATGAATGGGTTTAGTTCTATTAGCTGCACTAGATCTGATGCATTTGGTGGAACTACATTGTATGTAAACTCAAATCTTAAATATAAAGTAATTTTGAATGAAAGTGACGATGGTTTAGATGTTATTGCCATTGATTTGCAAAATGTCAAAATTGAAAATTCTAATTTAATAGTATTATCGATATATAGATCACAGCGTTGCAATTTAAGAAGATTTTTATATAAATTGGAAAACATTATGGAGAGACTGCGTGTTGGCCCGATGATAGTGGTGGGTGATTTAAACGTAGATCTACATAGCAGATTACGTAACAAACATGTTTTAAATGTATTTAATGAATACAATATGAAGCCGTGTCATGATCTTGTTACTAGGCCTTTGAGCAAGTCTTCTATTGACTGGGTTGTAAGTAATTTCCCTCAAAATATTTCAGTACATAGCATTGAAAATAATATATCGGACCACAATATACTTAGCTGTTGTTTGGATATTTCAGTATGTCCACGTGATTTTATAACACAAAAAGTTGTTAAGACGGATTATGTCAAACTATCATCAATTTTAAATACAGAATTAAAGGGTTTAAGTCATGATATTAATTCATCTGATTTATGTGACCGATTTATTGAAACTTTGACGACGGCAACATTGCATTGTACAACAGTAGAACATAAATCTGTAAATATTCGTTCAATGATCTCACCCTGGATTACAGAGAATTTATCCGCTCTCATGAATTTTAAAAATAAACTGTTATGTAGGAGACGTAAAGCTCGTAATAAAACCCAACTAACAGATCTACTGAAACGAATTAGTAAAATAATTAAAAACTGTAATAGAATTTTGATTAACAATTACTATAAGTATCATTTGAATGCTTACAAAGGTGACGTAAAAAAAACATGGCAATTTATAAATAAAACCGTCGGTCGGTCAAACAACAGAAAGTTTGATGTATTATTGGAAGACGGAAGACTTTTGTCTACGGATAATGCAAAAGCCACTGCTTTAAATGAATTTTTTATTGACTCAGTAAAACAATCAAGAGTCAATTTAGAACAATATTCCAATGATGATATAAATTTTTTTTCAACCCTCATACCTGAACCGACTTATTTTTCCTTACAACCTGTGGATGTATTAAAAGTTTCAAACATTTTACAATCATTGAATGTAAGGAAATGTTGTGGATTTGACAAAATAACACCAAAAATATTACTTCTTAGCAAAAATAATGTTGCTAGTTTACTTGTTAAAATTTTTAATACAATGATTATTGAAGGAAAATACCCAAATAGCCTTAAAATTCACAAAATTCTGCCGATTCCTAAGAAGCTGAACTCCAAAAGTTTAACAGATTTTAGAGCAGTTGCTGTCCTTTCTACCGTAGATAAAATTTTCGAAAAAATAATTTATGAACAACTTTCTACGTATGTTGTTGATAATAAAATACTTTTCGATAGACAGTTCGGTTTTAAAAAGGGCTCAGGGACGGAGGAAGCTGTTATAAATGTGGTTGAACATATATGTGACAAAATTGACGCTGGGGCAAAAGGTGTTGCAGGTGTTTTCTTTGATTTATCCAAAGCTTTCGACTTGGTGGATCACAACATCTTGATTAAGAAACTAAAGAATATTGGTTTATCCAATATGTCGTTAGTTTTTTTCTGATTTCTTGCGCAACAGACGCAAATATGTGGAAATTGGTGATGCAAATAGCAATTCTTTGCCTGTTAATTGTGGGGTTCCCCAAGGTAGTGTGTTAGGCCCTCTTTTATTTAAAATATATATTAACGATCTGAAACATTTAAAATTTTCTGGCAAGTTATTCATATTTGCTGATGACATATGTTTGTTGTACGGATATAAGTATGAGCGCGTCTTACAAACTCAAGCGGAGTACGATTCTGTTATTTTATCCGAATTTGCTAGGATTAACAAGTTAATTATAAATCCGAATAAGACCAAATTCATTATTTTTCAACCTCATATGAGCAGGTTTACTCATGAAATGGCTATTCATGTGGAAGGAACACGAATTGTTGAATCACCTAGTGTAAAATATTTGGGTATAACGTTAAGCAATAATTTACAATGGGACCTGCATATCAATCACATACAAAATAAAGTGTCTGCTGCTACAAAAATATTGTATAAATTCAAATCCAAATTTGACACAGAAACCAAAGCATTAATATATCAAACGCTTGTTCATTCCCATTTGACATATCTTCCCATTATATATGGATTTAAATTCAGCAGCTCGTTATAAATTCTGCAGAGAGCTCAAAATAAAGCCCTAAAAATAGTTTACAACCTACCACGTAGATTCCCAATACTAGAACTTTGCAAATACAAAGCAGTAAATGTTTTACCTTTACGAGGATTATATAAACATCAGATTTTAATGGCAATGTTTAAAAATTTAAAAGGCATAGGTCTTTCGTCAATATCTTTCAGACAAAATAGAGAAATTACTGGTAGAAACACTAGGCATGCATCAGACCTGGAAGTAGCTAGATGTCGAGTTGAAGTAACAAAACAAATAATAAAATACGCTGGACCAATGGAATATAATGAATTATCAGACGATTTGAAAAAAGTTATACAAGTATCGATATTTAAAAAACGCATTAAAGCTTATCTTTTGCAGAATATTGAAAATCTTTTGTACAATTAATTTAATATTAACTATAGAAAGAATTAGAATATCATAAATTGTATTGTTGCCATTAGCCTCTATTTTGCCAAATATGGCGCGGGGGCATTAAATTAATTATAATTGAATAAAAAAGAAAACATGAATAAAAAAAAATTTATTCTTATCCAAAATATCGATAAACATACAGCAAAACATCTACTTTTATTTTCTGCGCGCTAGATCTGCATTTTTTTTCAACTGTGGATTGTCCTGAAATTGGATGACGCAATACTACACTTGCCATCGAGGTTTCGAGTTTCTATCTTTGGGGGATGAAGAGGTCAAGGAATTGGGATGTGGATGTTAAGAGGGATTATCATTGCGTGATGAAAATGGTGAAAATTCTGCCTAAAAATTGGAATTGAAATAAATAAATCAATCCAAACATTTTTATCCATCCTACCTAGCACACAATTATTTAATAAATAAATATTTGGAAATTTTAACAATAATTTGTTTCATTTTATATGTATTAAAATTGCTTCAGATCATAATATCGTTTGATGGAATATCTTAAGAGGGAAAGATGTGTCTACTTAATAGAGAAGACGAATGTAAAAAAAAAACTTTTAATTGTTGGTCATTATCGTGCCCAGATCCTAAAACAATGGCAGCGGTTGGCTTTTATTATACTAGAGTAGGAGATGTAACTAGATGTTACTTTGTAAAGTTGACATTCTTCATTGGGAGAGAATTGATAGACCAGTTTTAGAATATTTAAGATGGTCATATGGTTGTCCTTGATGATAAGGCGAATCACAAACAATGTGCCAATTAAACCCAAAATATTTTTGAATCCTGAATTGGTGCCAGATGTTTGTGATAATAGCAGAGTGAATAACATTTCAACATTATTCATGTTATTATTCACATTTTTAACCTTTCATTCTGTAAATAAAATATTCAAAAAATTTTTGTTTATGTTTTATTGAATTATATATTAAGTCTCCAACATTATTCCATTTTTTTATGAATACAAATATCTTAAAATTACTATTTAAATGTATGAGGCAGTTTGTTAAATAGTTCTGGCATGACTTTAAAGTCATTTTATTCTCTAAATTTATAATAGTAAAATCAAGATATTTCTGGAAAAAATTTTCTTTTGCTCTCCAACGACCAATATATACAGTAGATATCGGATATAAACACATCTTATATAAGAAAAAATAGGATATAAGAATGATTATCAAAAACATCGAGGCTTTTTACATCTTCTCAGTGTAAGAATTACTTCATATAAGAAAAGCGCGAATAAGAAAAACACTGATATAAGAAATGTTTGTCAAACACCAAAGCTGATAAAGGTATTTGAAAACGTTTCATAAAAGAAAATATTTAAGATAGTTGCCACACTGATTATGTTCAAATATTGTTAGTCAAACTATGAACTGATTTTAATTTTGTTAGTTTTGTTTATTTAAATTTTTAGTTTTTAAGGTACTAAATTTGTTCTTGCCAAACTGTGATTTTATTTCGTAGCTTTGTATTTTTATATACTGAATTGTTTTATTTAATAAAATATTCTTTTTGTAAACATTTTACTTTAAGAAAATATATTCGTATGAGAAATAGATTTCTTATATGCCTTTTTAGTCTTATAAGAAACAACATTCATACATCTGATAATTCCATATAAAAAATGCATATAAGAAAAAAATCTCAGTCATTTTTGAGTTTCTTATATCCGATATCTACTGTATTTGTAATCGTTTAATGGTTTGAGAACAACTTCGACATCATTGTAGTCTATATTTCCATCCATCCATTTACATATTTCTTGCAATAAGCATTTGTTTTCCTGACAATTCTCCTGCATTGAAAGGCGTTCGAAAGAAGAAATAATTTGGAACGACCGATGCACCACACATATATGATAGTTCTATAATAAATATACTCTTGTGATTTCCGTGACAATACTGAAAATCCACCAGTGCTATATCAGTTCTATCAATTTCGTGCATCTTCTTGGGTGTGTAAATTTTGACTGGATGACTTTCTTCTCTATTTATATTATTTATTTATTCAAAAGAGTTCACTCATTTTTCAACAAAAAGTTTAAACAAAGGTGGCCACAATTGTAGGTAGAATATTCATCTCTTCTTCAATTATATGTTACATTTGATGCCAAGTAGTCTAATATTTTTTGGAGGTTGCAGATTTCCGAAACTATCATAATATTCAACAATATTTTTGTAATATGCCACCCAATGAGTTCCATCTCCACTATAAACATCTAAATTTGTATTTCCACATTCTTGTATATATGGTTGTTTTGGTACTCTATCACGCATATAAACACCTCTAAAAATAAAATATTTTTCCCAAAGTCATATACATATATGTCAGTGAATGGAGCTTGTAAGATTTCAGATAGAGACCTTTTCCCATTGCTATGGCTTCTATGGTTCTATTATGTCTAGTTTGCTCTTCCAGTTGTTGTTTCCTTTCCTTCGTGATGCAAGGGCACCCAAAGCTCCAAGCCCTGTTAGAAGTGGTATAAGTGAAAGAAATCCTCATTTCTTTGGAACCCTTATTACTCTAGGTATAACCAGCAATGATTTATTTCCATGAAATGACCTTTGAATTTCTTTCCTTGCTACCTTTATGGCTGCATTAAGGTCATTTGGGTATCTTTTGCTTTTACTCGTTCCCAGGACCTTTCAGCTAGTTCTCAATCAGCAATATGTCGTTATTGTGTTTTCTACACGATGTATCGTGTAGAGTTAGAATAGCCTGTTTTCTTTGATTAATTAAAAAACAAAATTTTAAATATCGTTAAAATTTTTTGGACTCGGTTATAGTATATAAAATTATACATAATTTGTTGTTAAAATAAATGTCAAAAGTGGTCTGGTGTTTTTGTAGTGAAATTTCAAAATCAAACATCATAGACATTTTTGTGGAAAAAAGCCTAAAAAACACTGAAAACGTTCCCGTTGAAAATTTTATTTATTTTAAAAGTTTTTTTTAATAGAACCATCAAGTTCAGGTTATTTTGCAAATACGTCGTTAACATTTGAGTATCAAATTCTGTGTGGAAGTGATTTAGATGTAGATATTTTTATTGAAAATGCGAAAAAATAATATTTTTATATTATAAATGGACAAATAGTTATTATTCGTCCACATTCGTGTCATAGTCATTTTCAGTATGTATTAAATAGGACATAAATCTGTGTCATATTGCAAAATTTTACGCTGCCCTTTTGTACTTTTAGAAGCAATGCATTTTTTAATACGCGACTGGTGCTATTGTTGTGTGTTGTGTTTTGTCGTTCCTCATGTTACTTTTTTCTAATAATCTGTGCTCTTCTTTCCCGTATATTGTTGTTGTTATTTTTGTTTCTTTTAATAATATTCTTTGTTACAATAACTGTTTTTGTTTATTCTTTGTTTTGACAAATAGTGATTGTGTTGTGCAGTTTCAAGTAATCGGGTAAAAGCAAATTTTGACAGGATTATATAGATATAGTATTTTTTAAAGATACAAGTTCGAACGTTGTTTTTTTTATAATCGTCGAAACTTATGATGAATTCAGGCGCTCAAACAATGAATGATAAGATTTAATTTTAAGTTGAAGAAATCAGAAAACTCACCACAACGCTAAAAACTCTGAAAATTTTTATTTTAATAAAAAATGCACGTGTTGGTTATTGCTGAACAATTTCAAGGATATAAACGTATCCTTGGTGTAATATAGCACTTTTACCTATTGGACAGTTATCAGAAGTAGCTGATGCTGCGGATGATGATGATGATGAGGATGTTTAACTTTAAGCTGTATGAAATTCAATGTTTAAGTTGTACTCCTTGCACTATATACCTACACTGATATTTGGCATTACTTAATAAAATTATACTCAAATATACTCACAAAACATTTTTTAACTTATTTTATTTATATTCTAACATTGCTTCCCTGATTTTACCCAAGAAAATATGCTACTCTAACCCACTGGGCGATGTATCCAATGGATTAATACCTTTATCTCCCCTTTCCAGTTGTTTCATAAGCTTTGTTCCGGGTCCACAAAATTGATAACCTGGTAGATGAAGCTCCACTGGTAAATAATTTATAAAATTATTTACGAACTCTCCTCCTTTAACAGTTTTATCTCTAATAATTCTCCTTATATTGTCCTTGTAATTCTTATGTCGTACCTGCACAGGTATTTTCCTGACGTTTTGCTGATGGTGGCATTATCTTCAAAATTGTGTTACTCATGTCTTTGAGTTCTTCAATTGTTATACGGGATAGAGCATCAGCTATGCTATTTCCTTCCCCTTTGATGTACTCCACGGTGAAATCATACTCTTCCAAATCTAATCTAATTCGAGTTAGTTTCGAACTAGGATTTCGCATAGCGAATAGATATACAAATGGTCTGTGGTCCGATCTTACTAAAAATTTTCGTCTGAAGACGTAAGGTCTAAAATGATTAATTGTCCAATGTATCGCAATCAGTTCTTGTTCTATTGTTGACTTGTTACTTTCGCCTTTAGTGAATGTTCTTGAGGCGTATGAAAAAGGGGGTTGCACTCCATTATATTGTTGCGTAAGTACTGCACCACATGTGTGCTTGCAGGCATCCGTGGTTATGTAAAATTCCTTTCTGGAGTCTGGGTATTGTAGCAGAGTTGGTTTAATAAATTCACTCTCAAGTACTCGAATGCCATATTACATTCTGATGTCCATTCGAATGCGAGTCTCGCAGAGCCTCGTTAAGTGATGTGAGTGGTCAGAGAAATTGTTAATGAAGCGTATGTATTAGTTACAAAATGCAACAAAACGCTTTACACTATCGGCGTTCGTCGGGATGGGGTATATTTTAATGACGTCGTATTTACTCTCGTCTGGAGGTATATCCTTATCTGTACATATATGTCCCAGAAACGTCACTTCATGCATGAAAAAGGAACGTTTTTCGGGATGTAGTTTCAAAATGAGTTCGGTGTAATTTTTAATCCGTATGGAAGTCGAGTAAGTCGATATGAGCCACTACTCGTTGAAAAAGATGTTATGTTACGTGATTTTGCCCCTTGCATGAAAATATTTTGATCTACCCAGTTGGTCTAGAATATCGTCAATTCGTGGATTAGGGAACTTATCTGCTAGCAATTTTTTCGCCATCGCCATCTTTTCTCAGTTGAGTTTGGTAATGGTTTCTTGGGTGCTAAGAGAAGAGGGCTGTTGAATTCGGAAATAGACGGTTCCACTATGCCATCTTTGATTAGTTTGTTTCAGCGTTCTTAACTTATATGAAATTGCTCAGACTGATATCAAAAGATTATATTTTAATTATTCATGACTGCTCAATGGGGTAAGATCGTTTTCCAATACTTTATAGATAGAACAATTTTTTGTCATGGCTTTAATAGCTTTAAGATAGAGACCTTTACCCATTGCTATGGCTTCTATGGTTCTATTATGTCTAATTTGCTCTTCCAGTTGTTGTTTCCTTTCCTTCGTGATGCAAGGGCACCCAAAGCTCCAAGCCCTGTTAGAAGTGGTATAAGTGAAAGAAATCCTCATTTCTTTGGAACCCTTATTACTCTAGGTATAACCAGCCTTGATTTATTTCCATGAAATGACCTTTGAATTTCTTTCCTTGCTACCTTTATGGCTGCATTAAGGTAATTGGGTATCTTTTGCTTTTACTCGTTCCCAGGCCCTTTCAGCTAGTTCTCAATCAGCAATATGTCGTTGTTGTGTTTTCTACACGATGTATCGTGTAGAGTTAGAATAGCCTGTTTTCTTTGATTAATTAAAAAACAAAATTTTAAATATCGTTAAAATTTTTTGGACTCGGTTACAGTATATAAAATTATACATAATTTGTTGTTAAAATAAATGTCAAAAGTGGTGTGGTGTTTTTGTAGTGAAATTTCAAAGTCAAACATCATAGACATTTTTGTGGAAAAAAAGCCTAAAAAACACTGAAAACGTTCCCGTTGAAAATTTTATTTATTTTAAAAATTTTTTTAATAGAACCATCAAGTTCAGGTTATTTTGCAAATACGTCGTTAACATTTGAGTATCAAATTCTGTGTGGAAGTGATTTAGATGTAGATATTTTTATTGAAAATGCGAAAAAATAATATTTTTATATTATAAATGGACAAATAGTTATTATTCGTCCATAAATCTGTGTCATATTGCAAAAGTTTACGCTGCCCTTTTTACCTTTTAGAAGCAATGCATTTTTTAATACGCGACTGGTGCTATTGTTGTGTGTTGTGTTTTGTTGTTCCTCATGTTACTTTTTTCTAATAATCTGTGCTCTTCTTTCCCGTATATTGTTGTTGTTATTTTTGTTTCTTTTAATAATATTCATTGTTACAATAACTGTTTTTTTTTTTGTTATTCTTTGTTTTGACAAATAGTGATTGTGTTGTGCAGTTTCAAGTAATCGGGTAAAAGCAAATTTTGACAGGATTATATAGGTATAGTATTTTTTAAAGATACAAGTTCGAACGTTGTTTTTTTTTTATAATCGTCGAAACTTATGATGAATTCAGGCGCTCAAACAATGAATGATAAAGTGTAATTTTAAGTTGAAGAAATCAGAAAACGCACCACAACGCTAAAAACTCTGAAAATTTTTATTTTAATAAAAAATGCACGTGTTGGTTATTGCTGAACAGTTTCAAGGATATAAACGTATCCTTGGTGTAATATAGCACTTTTACCTATTGGACAGTTATCAGAAGTAGCTGATGCTGCGGATGATGATGATAATGATGATGATGTGGATGATTAACTTTAAGATGTATGAAATTCAATGTTTAAGTTGTACTCCTTGCACTATATACCTACACTGATATTTGGCATTACTTAATAAAGTTATACTCAAATATACTCACAAAACATTTTTTAACTTATTTTATTTATATTCTAACATTGCTTCCCTGATTTTACCCAAGAAAATATGCTACTCTAACCCACTGGGCGATGTATCCAATGGATTAATACCTTTATCTCCCCTTTCCAGTCGTTTCATAAGCTTTGTTCCGGGTCCACAAAATTGATAACCTGGTAGATGAAGCTCCACTGGTAAATTATTTATAAAATTATTTACAAACTCTCCTCCTTTAACAGTTTTATCTCTAATAATTCTCCTTATATTGTCCTTGTAATTCGTATGTCGTACCTGCACAGGTATTTTCCTGACGTTTTGCTGATGGTGGCATTATCTTCAAAATTGTGTTACTCATGTCTTTGAGTTCTTCAATTGTTATACGGGATAGAGCATCAGCTATGCTATTTCCTTCCCCTTTGAGGTACTCCACGGTGAAATCATACTCTTCCAAATCTAATCTAATTCGAGTTAGTTTCGAACTAGGATTTCGCATAGCGAATAGATATACAAGTGGTCTGTGGTCCGATCTTACTAAAAATTTTCGTCTGAAGACGTAAGGTCTAAAATGATTAATTGTCCAATGTATCGCAATCAGTTCTTGTTCTATTGTTGACTTGTTACTTTCGCCTTTAGTGAATGTTCTTGAGGCGTATGAAAAAGGGGGTTGCACTCCATTATATTGTTGCGTAAGTACTGCACCACATGTGTGCTTGCAGGCATCCGTGGTTATGTAAAATTCCTTTCTGGAGTCTGGGTATTGTAGCAGAGTTGGTTTAATAAATTCACTCTCAAGTACTCGAATGCCATATTACATTCTGATGTCCATTCGAATGCGAGTCTCGCAGAGCCTCGTTAAGTGATGTGAGTGGTCAGAGAAATTGTTAATGAAGCGTATGTATTAGTTACAAAATGCAACAAAACGCTTTACACTATCGGCGTTCGTCGGGATGGGGTATATTTTAATGACGTCCTATTTACTCTCGTCTGGAGGTATATCCTTATCTGTACATATATGTCCCAGAAACGTCACTTCATGCATGAAAAAGGAACGTTTTTCGGGATGTAGTTTCAAAATGAGTTCGGTGTAATTTTTAATCCGTATGGAAGTCGAGTAAGTCGATATGAGCCACTACTCGTTGAAAAAGATGTTATGTTACGTGATTTTGCCCCTTGCATGAAAATATTTTGATCTACCCAGTTGGTCTAGAATATCGTCAATTCGTGGATTAGGGAACTTATCTGCTAGCAATTTTTTCGCCATCGCCATCTTTTCTCAGTTGAGTTTGGTAATGGTTTCTTGGGTGCTAAGAGAAGAGGGCTGTTGAATTCGGAAATAGACGGTTCCATTATGCCATCTTTGATTAGTTTGTTTCAGCGTTCTTAACTTATATGAAATTGCTCAGACTGATATCAAAAGATTATATTTTAATTATTCATGACTGCTCAATGGGGTAAGATCGTTTTCCGTTACTTTATAGATAGAACAATTTTTTGTCATGGCTTTAATAGCTGGTTGCGTGCTGTATTGTGTGGCTATATCGTTTGTCAACCCATCGGAGATATAAGCTGCTTCGAGTGGTTTTGTCAAGTCTGCAACTTCTTTAGTGTGTAAGTTTGCTGGTTTATTTTTCTGTATTAAATTCATGAGTATTGTTGTAACGACTTCCACTGATTCGCCTTTTACGACTTAAAGAAGTTTCGTTATTTATTAAATTTCTTGCTGTGCCTTTTAATTTGGTTTTTAGTAATAAGACTGCTACCAACACATGCGATTGCTTGATAAAATCAACTAAATTTAAAGCATCAAGAAAACTTGTTCTGCTTTTCCATCAAAGTCTGGACACAGGCTAGTGCATGGGAAGCACTTAGTTTTACAATATTATTTTTGTTTTTCTTAATAATAAGTATTCTTCAATTTCTTTATCTATTGCGTCTATTTGATGCCATAATTCAGTACTTCTTGTCCATGGATGTGGCGGGTCACTATTAATAATCCTGAGGAGTATGGCTTTCTTCCTGCGCCCTTATATATTAATTACAAAGTTACACCGATAAGCTTAAATTTAATAGTGTGTGTGAAATATTAAAATTAATTTTAGCAAACAATTAAATCGTGGGAACTGTGAATTTGATGGGAGTTGCAACGTTGGAAAATTATTACACATGTGCACTACATATAATAATTTGTCAGTTGTAAAATGCGATTAGTTGAGCAACAGACTAAAATGTCCGTACAAAATACGGATTTTACACAAAGGAAGATACCCAGACATAGTACTTTATTGCCAAATACTATACGAGCCTTAATTGTTGGACTATCAAGTAGTGATGTGATGCTTAGCTTGATAGAGAGTCCTAATGGATTAAAGTATTAACATTTATACAAAATCCCCATATCAACCGAAAAACTTACTTCATTTGTAAATGGTATGGGATTGTATACTTTCAGTAGTAATGATGATGTTATGAATCCTGAAGAGATCAAACCAAACTCAGTTATGATATTTGATAATGTGGTTTGAGGTAAGCAAAAGAATATATAAAAATCTACTTAGTATGGGTCGGCATAAACATGTTGACTATTTTTACCTATGTCAAACATATACACGCAATTCATAGCATTTGCTGCGGGACAATGCTAAAATGATTATTATATTTAAGCAAGATGATGTGAATTTGAAACATACAGTATTTTTCGGTTAATTGACCCTACGGTTAATTGGTTTCCACGCTTAATTGAACCACATGATGGGGCAAAAAATACTTCGTAGGAAAATACATGTAAATTTTCTCGGATAATTAAACCCTGTTAATTGACTTTCCCGCTTAATTGGTTCAAAATTCATGACATCAAAAATAAATTTTCTTTTACTTTTCACCGGTTAATTGCATAAGAATAATTTAAAACAATCTGCCATTTTTTTACATACATATTTGACATAATTTGTGAAAAGACTAGGTGGCATCTCTACTAATTCAAAACATATGTTTATTGCTAAGGAAAAACTTCGAGAAAGCGTAATTTGTATTTGACATTGGATTTTTTTAAATCATTAGTAGTTCCAATTATACGTGATTACTGTAATTGAACAAACTATTCAATTAAGCGGGTTCGGATAAGTGGTTCCTCGGTTAATTGAACGAAAATTTGTGCAAATTCTGATGTGCAATTAACCGAAAAATACTATATATACAATGATCATGTTGGAAGTGATATGAATATTGATGACTTCAAAGAAATGTGTCGCAAGTGTTGGAAAGAAAAATATGGATTTCTAACAATTAGCAAAGATGATAAAATTGACTCTGGGCGGTATAGGAAAGGATTTGATATATTTATACAACCATAATTGTATTCAAAACATTCTTATTATATGTAAATCTTTTTAGTATATTTGTATTAAAAAGAATATTTCAAATCAATAAAATGGGTGAGCAAGATGAGGCCGACGAATTAAAGAACACATTTAAACCAATTACAGAACCAATAGAGAAACTTCTAAAATTATCAAATGAAAATGGATCGACAAACAATACTCAAAAGAAAGAATACATGAATCCTTATAAAGAGTCGATTATGACTAGTACTCCCAATAGAAAATATGAACCAGATATGCAACTAGAGTCAAATATTTCCAAAGATGTTAATCACGAAAAAGATTTTCAACCAGATTACAGTTATGAGTCAAATGATGACACATTTTATTCTAAGAATAAGGATGAGGATAAAATTAACCTTTCTATCTTGAACAATAACAAACAATTATATACAATTTATGGGCCACATAAAGCTAATGGAGAATTGAAATTTGATCATAAATAACTTAAAATTAGCGATCAAAAATCACTATTGGAAATCAATGTTGGGCTTTTACACCTGGCCTGTTTGCACTTCTCTTTTTTAGAACCCTCCCACTATGACTTATCTGAATTATATATGCATAAAAAATTAGATATGTATAAAAAGGTGGACTCCAACGCACACAAGATTAACTACAATGCCGATGAAAGAATTAAATCCAACATAGGATATAAATACAAACACATTATTAGGAAGTTAATGAATGTTACTCACACTACTAAACGTCTAATGAGAGTAAATTAAGTTAAATCAAACTATATATACTGTGCCGATCCCAATAAATTGATAGAACGTTTAAACAATAATAATACGAATGAGATTGTTTCAATTATCGAAGAACTACGGGATTATATACTAACTAATTAAACAGCTAATTGATGACAATTGATAAATTTGGACATCATTATAACCAAAAGTACACCGCTATAGCATTAAGAGGACATGTTTCAAAAATACTTGGAATCAATATTGACAATGATAACAATATTGACATACAAAATAAATAGATTAGGAACTTGGCTCCCCCATCGGAAGGGACGGATGCAGTCAACCAATCATACGTACATTAACAAAAACAGCACTTACAAGAAATATAAAAAATGACTCATTTCATGAATGTAGCAATATAAGAGAAGAGATATCACAACTAAAAAATCCCAAAACGAAAATTTTCTAATCTTATCTCAGCGCCCGTTTAATTCACCTGCCCTAATATACCATATAGATTAAATCATGGAAAAAGAAAATTAGTAAATGAAATTCACACTCAAGCACGAAAAAATGTTTAAGAGACGAAGAGTTATTGCGAAAGGCATCGATTATCTATGTCAAGCTAATTTAGTAGAAATAAGTAACTACTCAAAAGCAAACAAGGGATATAGATTTATGCCTACAGTTATTGATACATTTTCGAAATATATATATATATACTTATGTACGTATCAGCAAATAAACATCAATTCGAAATAGGTTATTCCGCAAACTGGGCAACAGAAATTTTTAAAACAATATGGATACGTATAACAAATTCAACAACGTATTTACTAGAAGACTATGAAGGGAATCCAATACAAGGATGTTTCTAAAGAGAAGAACTTAAGTCTAAGGTAGATAAAGTTTATGTTAAATGGTTTGGATTTTCAAAGCAACACAATTCATGGATTGATAAGAATTAAATATTATAATATGATAAATAATATTAAATAAACTATATAGAATATGTATACTCTGTGTTCTCACTTATTCTAAAAGGGAATCTCACAATGTCAAGAACATTTACTTTGACTGGCAATACCTCCAATTTTACCACAAATAGAATTAGGGGACGTTAAATATAAGTGTTGTGTAATTGATTTTCAAACGTACAATTCAATACCTAATGTGGATAACCATAATAATTTGTTTCATATTAGTGATAGTGTCATAAAAATATCTGTAGGATCGTATGAGTTGCAAGACATTGCCGTCTATTTAGAAGCCGTGTATAAAACTAGACATATATATATATATATATATATAAATAATACTGTTTAAATAAACACAAGTCTATTTCGAAACTATTTGGTTTCACCGAAAATATTTTAGAGCCTAGGAAGAAATATATTTCCAACCTCCCAGTAAATATTTTAAAGGTCAATGTCATACAAACACTGCAATATTGTAGCAGGATGCATTCAAATAAAATCTCCAATACTTCTATTGGACGAATTGCTAATATAAAACTGTGTGTGTTTTATTTCATTTCTTTTTTGGTTGTGATTTGCTTTTCCCCCCTTTGCTCCCGCAAACATTGGTCCATTGCGAGCCGGATAAGTGTCGCTACCATTAATAAGGATTTCTGCTCTTTTCTTTAAAAGGTTTGGCTACGTAGAAAAAACCACACAGTTCCCCATCATAAACAACATCAATTGTAAACAACAGGTACGTAGAGTGCATTTTTTGTGAGCAAAGTGTTCCATCTACATATTAAAAGAAAACAAGTGAAAAAAGCGTTAAGTTCGGCCGGGCCGAACTTTGTATACCCTTCACCATAGATATACTGACAGGTTCTTGAAATGAAAATATAGGGAATATAAACCATAATACACATTTTAAAATGGATAAATTACCCTCAGCCTTAGCCATAAGACTGAGGTAATTGAGATGAGAGTGTATACACTTTGACACGGTGAAAATGTGCCTCATCGAAATATATATTTTTTAGACACCATGTTTCTTTGGACAAAATCCGTTTCAGAAAATTTAGACGATTTTAATATAAATAATATAATAGTAATAAATTACAGCCAACTCGGTGGAAAAATACGCTTAAGACCCCCAAAATACTGAAAATTAGATATAGTGGACCTTTATTTATAATTTTTTGTGGGGACATTTAGTACCCAATAAGAACCCAATGTACCAAATTTCAGCGAATTCGGCTAAAAACGCGCTCAAGAACCCAAAAATACCGAAATTTGGCGGGTACCCATTATGGGAGCTATGCCTAAACGTGAACCGATATATCCCATCTACGAACTTGACCTGCCTGCAGACAAAAGACAACCCTATGCAAAATTTCAGCACCCTATCCCCATTCCTTCAGAAGATAGCGTGATTACAACAGACGGACGGACGGATATGCCTAGATCGTGTTAGAATTTTACCCTGATCAAGAATATATATATAGGGTCGGAAATGAACATTTCGATGAGTTACAAGCGGAATGACAAAATTAATATACCCTCCATACTATGGTGGAGGGTATAAAAATGGGGTTATATGGGGACTACGCCTAAAAGGGGTTGACTATTAATAATTTTTGGTAGGGAGATTTGTTTCCATATACGGCTACGAAATACCAAATTTCAGTTATTTCGGTTGAAAAACGCGCTCAAGAACCTCCAAATGCCGAAATTTGGTACCTTTATATGGGGGCTAACAAAAAAAATTGACTTATATTTATAATTTTTAGTGGAGGTATTTGGTACCCAATAAGAACCCAATATACCAAATTTCAGCGAATTCGGTTGAAAAAGAACCCCAAAATACCGAAAATTGGGGGTACCCTTATATGGGGGGCTACCAGAAAAAATCGACCTATATTCATAATTTTTTGTGGAGTGATTTGGAACCTATTTAGAACTCAAAGTATTAAATTACAGCCAATTTGGTGGAAAAATAAGATCAAAACCCTCAATATACTGAAAATTAGGAGGTACCGTTATATGGGGGCTACCAGAAAAAGTGGACCTATATTTATAATTTTTTGTGGCGACATTTAGTACCCAATAAAAACCCAGTGTACTAAATTTCAGCGAATTCGGTTGAAAAACGCGCTCAAGAACCCCAAAATTCCGAAAATTTGGGGGTACCCTTATATTGGAGCTATGCCTAAACGTGTACCGATATATCCCATCTTCGAACTTGACATGCCTGCAGACAAAAGACAACCCTATGCAGAATTTCAGTACCATATCTAAATTCCATCGGAAGATAGCCTGATTAAAACAGACAGACGGACGAACGAACTTGGCTAGATCGTCTTAGAATTTTACCCTGATCAAGAATATTTATACTTTATAGGGTCGGAAATAAATATTTCGGTGAGTTACGAACGGAATGACAAAATTAATATACCCACCATACTATGGTGGAGGGTATAATAAAAAATAAAATATAGCTTAACCTACGTTCGCTCGAATAGTGCTTTATATGCCTATTTTTCTATATTTCGTTACGCGAAAATAAAATAAAAAATACCAATAAAGAGGATCAACCAGCAGTGCAGTGATCCGTGTTCTTAATATTCGCGAAACTAATACTGGTTTTGTTATCGTAATTTCCGAAAAAATAAATAAGAAAGAAAAGAAAATAAGAAAAAATACAATAACAATTCAACGCCTTATTTGTGTAACGTTGAGTGGTCATAAAAAATAACAACAAACACACATCACTGCAGTGCCTTGTTAATGCTCAACCATTGGTGTGCGTTGGTAGGCATATACACACGTACGCACACACAACACGCGCTATATTAAGGGGACTCACGAATCGTGAAAACATAATATATTATTTTGTGAAAAATATTTTTTTGGAAAAAAATAAATTTTATTTTTTTTTATTTTTTTTTGGAGATTCCGGTGCGTGTCGCTACTAATTAATTTTCGTACACCCTACAATCGGTATTATCGATTATTTTTATTAAATTCATCGATTTCTTTTATAATACGTATAAAATGTTTTTCCTGTGTTTTTTTCTCAAAATTTTAAACTTATTTCGCAATATTTTGTTTAACTTGTTGTCGTTTCGTGTGCATTTTACAGTCCATGCACCCTACATTCGGCAATTTGATTTTTTTGGTAATTTGTTCTAAATTTTTATATTCTTGCACAATATTTTTCTAAAATTTATAAAAATGTATGTCCACTTCGCTACACTGAGAGAAATTTTAGTGTATTTACGGTAAACTGAGACAAATTGTCCTTGAATTTTGCTTTAAATTCCTTAAAATTCCATTACATTTTCGTGTTTTTAGCACTTTTTATACATTTTGCTGCTAATTTTGAAGAATTAAGTTCTTCTTATCGTTAAAAAATATGAGGTTTTTGAAATATATCTCCGATATATTTGCACAAATTGGTGCTTTTACCTTAATCTCACACACATATATTCTTTTTGAGTAATTTTGATATTTGGGTAATTTTTTGCTATGTTTTGCTAATTTTATTAATCGGGTAATTTGTCGCTTACTCCTCTTGACTTTTTCATCCCAGCAACTGACGCTCTAGTCAAGTTTTCTGCCAAATTTTCTGACCTACGGGATGAAGACCTTGATATCTTTTCGCTAGAGATTCAAGGAAATGAAGCAAAAGAACTTTGGAGTAAGGTGAAAAATGTATCTGATAAGTGTTCAAAATATTTACAAACTTCAAAGGAACCGTATTCAGACGACTTCACTTCAGTTGAAACTAGGTATGATGTTGCTAATAACGCTTTTCTGCAGGTGTTATCCGTAATTCATAGAATAATAGATGAAATTAAAAATAGGTCGGAAGCTATGGTTAATCAGCCACCAGCAGGTGATGCCACTAAATCCGCTAGTTCTGGAGACTTGCAGGACTATTCACATAATGATAACTTGACTCATAGTCTTAATTTGCCTCCATGTGATATAGACGTGTTCAATTGTGACTTTCTTTCTTGGCCCACATTTAGGGATTTCTTCTCAGCTGTCTACATTAACAATAATCGTTTAAGCGAAATTGAAAAGTTGTGCCACCTTCATAAGAAAACTAGTGGTCTTTTAAGTATCGTTAACAATTTTTGCACACGGTTAAAGTATATAAAATTCTACATCACTTGTCGTTGAAATAAATGTCAAAAGTGGACTGGTGTTTTTGTAGTGAAACTTCAAAGTCAAACTTCATACAAATTTTTGTGCCAAAAAAGGCTGAAAAAAGTGAAAACGTTCCCTTTGAAAATTTTATTTATTTTAAAAAGTATTGTAAAAGTTAAACATTTTTCAACGGAACCATGAAGTTTAGGTTATTTTGCAAATACTTCGTTAACATTTGAGTATGAAATTGGGTTTGGAAGTGATTAAGATTTAGTTTTTTATATTGAAAATGGCAAAAAAATTAATATTTTTATATTTTAAATGCATAAATAGTTATTATTCGTCCACATTCGTGTCATAATTTTTGGTTTATATTAAAGAGGACATAAATCTGTGTTATATTGCAAAATTTTACGCTGCCCTTTTGTGCCTTTTAGAAGCTATGCATTGTTTAATACAAGTGTTGCAGCAGTCAAATTAGCTAAAAGTCACATTGATCTCGTGGCTGGTGCTGTTGTTGAGTGTTGTGTTTTCTTGTTTTTCATGTTATTTTTTCTAATTATTTTATTATTGTTATTTTTGTTTTTTTTTAATAATATTCTTTGTTACAATAATATTTTGTTTTTGTTTATTTTAATAATATTCATTGTTCTGTTGTGCAGTTTCAAGTAGACGGGTAAAAGAACCCTTTTACCATTTTTTATAGATACAAGTTCGAACGTTGTTTTTTATAATCGTCGAAGCTTATGATGAATTCGAGCGCTCAAACAATGAATGACAAGATGACATTTTTAGCTAAAGAAATAAAAAAAACACACCAAAACGCTAAAAAAAATCTGCCGAAATAACAATAATATATGTTAATTTAATAAAAATTCACGTGTCGGTTATAGCTGTATCCAGTGGCCATGAGATTAATAATGAAAAATTTAAAATATATGCACACAATACAGGACGACATTTTGTTGAAACGTATCCTTGGTATAATATGCCTACCATTTTGCACAATTTTTTTAATTCACGGACCCGTAATTGTGTCAAATGCCCTTTTACATATTGAGCAATTATCAGAAGTTGGGATGCTGCGGACAGAGATGGCCTGTCATAAACAGTGACGTAAATGAAATACATTTCCGAAGTCAGAAACGTCGGAAATCCACTCAAAACCATTATGTTTTTTTATAAAATAGCTATTTACATTTATCGATTTGGAAATAACGTATGCTTTACTCAAATTCATATCGAATATCAAAATTTTTTTCTTAAAAAAAATGATAATGATAAAAAAAGAATATTTTATCAGTTCTAGTAAAGAATAGCCAGATATACAGTAAAAATAATATATGTTCTTGAAAATTACTGTATATGGTGATAATATTGAAATAAATGACGTTTACTACATTTTATACAGGTATATGACGTTTTCGACGTTTACACCTTTTTGACAGTCGAAAACCTGAAAATTCGTCATACGGACCATCCCTGGCTGCGGATGATGACGATGTGGATGATTAACTTTAAGATGTATAAAATTCAATGTTTAAGTTATCATATTGTACTCCTTGCACTATATACCTACACTGATATTTGGCACTATATAATAAAATTATACTCAAATATACTTAGAAAACATTTTTTTTAACTTATTTTAATGGTATTAACTGAAAAATAAAGAAAAATTATTCTAACATAGCTTCCCTGATTTGATCCAAGAAAACATGGTACTCTAACCCACTGTGTGACGGTTGGGATCCCATATTAGTATTTCTATGTCTCCAAAGACTACCCAAACAAACCGTTACATTATTGGAACAAAGCGCAAAGGTAAATCAGCGCTGTCGTATTGGAATGATCTGGACAACTTTCTTACGGAAAGGGTTCAGACTTTAACATGCCTTAGAGATATCAAAGGTATAGATGATTCCAAGAAAGTAGATAGTAAAAAAGTGCGGACACATTTTACGAACGCTTCCAGTTCTCGTTCCACCTGTTCTACAACTTCCAATCTTTCATCTCCTGAAAAATCTTGTGTGGTTCGTCCTTCGCAATCTCATCATTTAAGATCATGTCCTGAGTTTAGAAATCGTTCTCTTTCAAATCGATTTTCTCTTGTTAAACGTCATCATTGTTGCATTAATTGTCTCTCCAGAGGTCATGATGTAAAAAATCGTAGCAGCACTCATAGTTGTGCTAGGTGTAATAGAAGACATTACACTTTGCTATATCGGGAAGCTTTTCCAGTTACTAGTACTGCTAGTATTCCGTCATCCTCTCATGGTCCATCAGGTTCTGCTCCAGGTCCTCGTTTACCAGAAACTGCCAATTTTAACCCGACTCTTCCTTCTACGTCTTCTGGCCAGCAATCTAGTTCTGTGAATATACAGGTGTTTCATACGTCACAAAATTGGGCACAGCTATGGTGAATATTGTTCATCAGGGTAGTACCTATCCACCTCGTGCATTGATTGATCCTGCATCTGAAGCATCTTTTATTACTGATAGATTAAAACAGCGATTGGTCCTTTCAACAACTTCCACTCAAGCCACTATTTCTGGTCTTAATCAAACTGTGTCAACAGTGTTAATCAACTGTGAAATTGTGTTCATTTGGTATTGCATCATCTTTACATTCTTCGCCGTTCATGGAAATTACAGCATTGGTAGTTCCTACCATTTCTGAAAATCTTCCATCATTTATGGTTAGTCGTGAATTATCGTCCAAATTGCCAAATCTACGTTTGGCTGATTCTCAATTATTTGACTGTCGACCGGTTGATATGTTATTAGGTGCTAATGCAATCTAATATTTTGGGTTCTTTAATTGCGCAAAATACTGTGTTTGGCTGGATCATTACTGGTCCTATTTCGCCTAGCAACATCAGAGTACTTTCTACTAACGTAGCATATTCTGAAGACGATAATATAAATAATACACTTCTTCGATTTTGGGAACTAGAAGAGGTTCCAAAGCGCTCCATGTTATCTTATGCTGACAAATATTGTGAGGAAAATTATAAAAAAAAAAACTACTAGAAGGGACTCCAATGGTAGATATATTGTCACTCTACCAATCAAACCAGAATTCTTTGGCCAACCTAACCTTGGTCATTCTAGAGCAAATTGTCCACGACAATTCATTCGTAATGAGGGTTCTCTGCTCAAAAAACCAAATATTAAGCAAATTTATGATGGTGTGGTGAAGGAATGTTTAGAATAAGATCATATGAAATCAGTACCTGTTCCTTCTGCAAACTCTACGGTTTACTATTTGCCACACCATCCAGTAATAAATCCAGAGAAACAAACTACCAAATTAAGGGTGGTTTTTAATGCCTTAAATAAAACTTCAAATGGTAATAGCTTGAATGACGTGCTCTATGTCGGTCCGACTCTTCAGTTAGATTTATTTCTACTCATTCTGAGATGGAGAGTATTCAAATATGTTTTCAATTGCGATATTACGCAAATGTATCGCCAAATTCTAGTAGATTCAGCTCACACACCTCTTCAGCGTATTCTATTCCGGGATTCTCCCGACAAACAAATTCAAGATTTTGAGCTGAAGATGGTGACTTTTGGTGTCAACTGTGCGCCATATCTGGCTATCCGTACTTTGTTGCAGTTGGCAGATGACACCGGAGACAAATTTCCTCTTGCAGCACATATCCTGCGTAAATGCATGTACGTTGACGACGTACTAACTGGGTACCACAATTTAGAGACAGCACATCTTTCTAGAGATCAATTAATACGTGTCCCATATTCAGCTAAATTTGAGTTGCGGAAATGGATTTCTAATGATCGTTCTATACTAGAAGTTCTTCCACCTGAACACCTCATCGACACAAAACTTCTCGATTTTGTCGAAGCCAGCAGTTCAAAGCCTCTCGGCATTCGCATGCTCAATTAGATGTATTTTCTTTTAATGTAAATCCACTTACTAAAAAATTCACCTACACTAAACGGGAAGTGCTCTCTACTAATTTGGCAATAGTAGAGAGCACTTCCCGTTTGATTCTATTGGTTGGTTAGGCCCTGTTTTAATTGTAGCTAAAATTATACTGCAACGTATTTGTTTAGATCACATCGATTGAGATGATTCGCTTCCGTCTACGACGGAGGGTGCTTGGTAGAAATTCGTTGAGACGTACCAGGACGTCAATTATATTCAAATTCCTCGATGGGTTAATTATGTTCCTGATTGCTCCGCAGAACATCATATTTTTTCTGATGCCTCAGAGATGGCATATGCGGGGGTGATTTACATTCATATTATTGCCTCCAATGGTGACATTTTTACTCATTTATTGTCATGTAAAACTAAAGTAGCTCCTATTAAATCTATTTCTCTTCCACGCCTAGAGCTGAGTGGTGCGGTCTTGGCCTCTGAACTCTTCAAAGCCATTACCGCTGAGATTGATATACAATTCTCAAAAACATATTTCTGGACCGATTCTACGATCGTTCTATCTTGGTTGAAAAAAATCCTTCTACATGGTCAACCTTTGTTGCGAATAGGGTCTCTAGAATACAGGACAACGTTGGTAAAAATGTTTGGCGTCATGTATCTTCCGAAGATAATCTTGCTGATTTGGGAAGTCGCGGACTTACGCCCGCTGAATTGGCTTATTCTCAAATATGGTGATAGGGACCACATTGGCTCCGTTTAAAAAGTTCTGAATGGAAGTTGCGCGGCTTGTCCGCTGTTGATACGGATGTAGAAATTCGTGCAATTAGAATTCACTTTTCATACTTTGAAAATTTCGTTGATATATTAGATAATTTTTCGTCGTTAGATAAGGCTTTACGAGTCGTATCGTTCATTTTTAGAGGTTTTCACATAATACATCCTTGTACTACATAAAATATCGTGCAAGAACAAGCTACTACGAGCTCCGATCTAAAAATGTGAAAATAAGGCTAATTGTTTTGGCTCAAAAAGCGTATTATGCCGATGAATATAGTTGTTTATCTAACAATAGGCCCTTAAATTAAAAAAGTTCGATTTTGTCCTTAAATCCCTTTCTACATGATGTAGGTGTTATACGACTAAATGGGCGTTTAGTTCGATCACCCCTTCTTTCATACTCAGAACGACATCTATTTTGCTTCCTTACCATTGCAAATTTGCTCGTTTGCTTGTTGAAAAAATTCATTTAATTTCCATTCATGGTGGAAATCAACTAATGTTGCGTCTGGCGAATACTGGATTCCCAGATTAACTTCACTCATTCGTAAAGTTATTGGTAATTGTAAATCTTGCATTTTAGAAAAGAAAAAGTCTGGTACACATATTATGGCTGCCCTTCCTCCGGAACGAACAACCATAACGCGACCATTTGCCACTACAGGTGTTGATTTTGCTGGTCCATTTGAACTTAAATCTTTTACTGGTCGCTACTGTGAAATTACTAAAGGTTATGTTTGTGTGTTTGTTTGCTTTTCTACAAAAGCAATACATATAGAGGCTACCTCAGATTTGTCTACGACAACATTTTTAGCAGCATTTCATTTTAGTTCATTTCGCGATGCGAATGTCCCAAGACCGCGTACTCTGACAACGGCACCAATTTCGTAGGTGTTGCTGTTGTTCATGAAAGTCGTTATAGGATATGTTCTGCATATCAATATCAAGAGCTTTCTTGGAAGATCATCCCAGCTGGGGCCCCACATATGGGCGGTCCTTGGGAAGCTGCGGTAAAAAGTTTTAAAAAACATTTTCGAAAACACGCTGTAAACATGAAATATACATTTGAAGAGTTCTCTACGGTTCTCACTCGTATAGAAGCTTGTTTAAATTCTCGACCGATTTGTCCGATAAATGATAGTCTTGATTGTAATTTAGCTTTGACTCCAGGTCATTTTTTGGTCGGTTCTAATATTTTATTCCCTCCCGAGCCGTTAATACAAGAATCTCCCTTGCATATCGTCAATCGGTATAGAAAACTTAAAGCACTTACTCATCAGTTTTGATTACGGTGGAAAGAAGAGTATTTAAAAAGTCTTCATAAACGCTACAAATGTAAATTTCGGCAACGAGATATACAAACGGACGATATAGTGGTAATTCGACATGAACAATTATCTCCAACATCGTGGAAATTAAGTCGGGTCATTAATGTTTTTCCCGGGACAGACGGTCGCGTTCGTGTCGCCGACGTGTCTGCTTGCGCAAGTACCCATGCTTTTGATCCATATAATAGCACGGGTAGTATCAGCGTCTTGTAAAGTGTGAGTGTGGTCTGGCGGGAGGTGGCCTTGTTTCTAAACTGCTTACTTAGACCATAGTAGCATCTGTTGGCCATCACAATCCTTCTCCGACTTTTAAAACTGATGTCATTCGTTGTATTTATGGCGGTACCAAGGTATATAAATCTTTAACTACTTCGAAGCTGTAGTTCTCAAGTTCCACAGTTGGTCCGAGTCTACTGGACGTCTTGCGCGTTGATACCATCAGCTTGGCCTTCTCGCCGTTTACTGCCAGACCCACTTTGGCAGACTCCATTTCAATTTGTTCAATGGTGGCTGTTACCGCTCGCAATATTCGACCCATTATATCGATGTCATCGGCGTAGGCGCGTAACATGTATTGTTTGGTGTATAGAGTGCCATTTCTGTTGACCTTTGCGTCTCGTATGACCTTTTCCAACAGGATGTTAAAAAGATCACACGACAAACTGTCACCTTGTCTGAATCCTCGTTCGGTATTGGAGGACTCCGATAGGTCCTTTCCTACTTTAACTGCTGACCTTGTGCTACTTAAAGTTATCCTGCATAGCCGTATTAATTTTGCAGGAATGGGAATTAAATTTGCAGGAATGACGCAGACATGGCTTTAAACACCTCTGAACGGATAGGGCTGTCGAATGCGGCTTTATAGTCGACAAATAGGTGGTATGTGTCGATGTGTTTTTCGTGGGTCTTTTCCAGGATTTGGCGCAGAGTGAAAATCTGGTCAATGGTGGATTTGCCAGGTCTGAAGCCGCATTGGTATGGTCCGATGATGTCATTGACCATTGGCTTCAATCGTTCACACAGCACACTGGATAGAACTTTATATGTGATGGGAAGGAGACTTATTCCTCTATAGTTGGCACATATCGTCTAGTCTCCTTTTTTGTGCACGGGACACAGGATACTGAGGTTCCAATCATTGGACATGCATTCATCTAGCCAAATTATGCTAATCAGCTGGTGCATGCTCCTGACCAACATCTGGCCACCACTCTTGAATAGTTCGGCTGTTAACCCATCGGCTCCTGCTGCCTTTGTTGTTCTTGAGCCGATTAATTGCTTTTATGACCCCATCGTCGCTCAATTGGTTTCCCATAAAAAAATAATAAATAACACCAGTCCGAGCACTGCTGGACCAATGTGCAGGTAGTAGTCGCATCTGTAATTCGCTAGTCCAGTCGTTGCGACTAAATTCTATCCCAGTCGGGCCAGACCGGTTTGCACAATTTTCACTAGTCTGGACCTTTGACACCACCTAACGATTTCGGTTTCCGCTC
>NW_026880806.1:0-3254 GCF_032173495.1 Musca vetustissima
TAAAATAAAAACGTATTATTAACAAGTGCTCGTTATATGTGAGGTAGGTTTTAATATAAGTGAAAGGCAAAAACAATATTTAATGTATTTTTAATACAAATACTCTAAGTGAAATTTAATATACTAAAAATAAAATTTATGTATTTTTAATTGGATGGAAATAATAATTTTTATTTAATGAATTTTTGAAAAACAAAATAAGAAATATTTCAATATTATATTTCTGTTTTACGATTATTTCTAACAAATATTTAAAAGGATGTATGTATGGATTTAAATAAATTTTATAAAAATATTTTTTCAACGACTTATAAAAGGGGTATTATTTTACACCCTTCACCACACTGTGGTACAGGGGTATGATGTATTTGTGCATATGTTTGAGAATATGCATAGAATCAATTTCTGAGTCGATTTTGCACAGAGTTCGGAATTAGGTCCAGACTGATGTTTGCGAAGTTTTGTTAAAATCGGTTCAGATTTGGATATAGCTCCCATATATAATTTCGTCCGATTTTATGTGAATGATGCACCAAACTCCCAATATTTGCCCGATTGGCACAAAATTTTGCACAGAGTACTTAATAAGGTTCAGACTAATGTATGCGAAGTTTTGTTGAAATCGGTTCAGATTTAGATATAGCTCCCTAATATAGTTTCGTCCGATTTTTTTTGTGAATGATGCACCAAACTCCCAATATTTGTCGATTGGGATACAATTTTGCACAGAGTATTGCATTAGATCCAGACTGATGTCTGCGAAGTTTTGTTCAAATCGGTTCAGATTTAGATATAGCTCCCATATATAGTTTCGTCCGATTTTATTTGAATGATGCACCAAACTCCCAATATTTGTCCGATTGGGACAAAATTCTGCACAGAGTACTGAATTAGGTGCAGACTGATGCCTGCGAAGTTTTGTTAAAATAGGTTCAGATTTAGATATAGCTCCTATATATAGCTTCGTCTGATTTTTTGAGAATGATATACCAAACTCCCAATATTTGTCTGATTGAGTAAAATTTTGCATAGCGAATGTTATTGAGAAAAAAAATGAGGCGTGGATTTTTGGAATATTTTTCAAGAAGATTTTTTCAACGACTATATAAGGCGTGGATTTTTAAAGAAGATTTTTTCAACTACTATATAAGGCGTGGATTTTTTAAAGAATATCAACGAAGAAGATTTTTTCAACGACTATATAAGGCGTGGATTTTTTAAAGAAGATTTTTACAACGACTATATAAGGCGTGGATTTTTTAAAGAAGATTTTTTCAACGACTATATAAGGCGTGGATTTTTAAAGAAAATTTTTTCAACGACTATATAAGGCGTGGATTTTTTTAAAGAAGATTTTATCAACGACTATATAAGGCGTGGATTTTTTAAAGAAAATTTTTTCAACACGACTATATAAGGCGTGGATTTTTTAAAGAAGATTTTTTCAACGACTATATAAGGCGTGGATTTTTTAAAGAAGATTTTTTCAACGACTATATAAGGCGTGGATTTTTTAAAGAAGATTTTTTCAACGACTATATAAAAAATCCTTGCCTAAATAGTTCTTGAAAAAATATTTAAAAACCCCACGCTTTTAAAAAGTCATGAAGAAAAATTTTTAATATTGGTGTAGTACTCCTCAATATCCTAGGTCGAAATTTCATTATTTTCCCATTAAAGACATAACACATGAGAACGGTCTAAAGAGAGTAAAAATTGCTCGTTTACTCTCCACGAAAAAATAAAAACAAAACTTCACATGTATGTGTTAAAAATACTACAGCATACGAGACTATTATTTATGGCTCTGTCGCACTTGGGTTTATGAAGCAGACAGACAGACCCAACTGATCAACAAATTGTTGCGACAGAGCCATAAATAATAGTCTCGTATGCTGTAGTATTTTTAACACATACATGTGAAGTTTTGTTTTTATTTTTTCGTGGAGAGTAAACGAGCAATTTTTTACTCTCTTTAGACCGTTCTCATGTGTTATGTCTTTAATGGGAAAATAATGAAATTTCGACCTAGGATATATGAGGAGTACTACACCAATATTAAAAATTTTTCTTCATGACTTTTTAAAGCGTGGGGTTTTTAAATATTTTTTCAAGACTATTTAGGCAAGGATTTTTTATATAGTCGTTGAAAAAAATCTTCTTTAAAAAATCCACGCCTTATATAGTCGTTGAAAAAATCTTCTTTAAAAAATCCACGCCTTATATAGTCGTTGAAAAAATCTTCTTTAAAAAATCCACGCCTTATATAGTCGTTGAAAAAATCTTCTTTAAAAAAATCCATCTTATATAGTTGTTGAAAAAATCTTCTTTAAATATTTTTTTATCGCTCACATAAAGTTGTTGAAAAAATCTTCTTTAAAAAAGAACCACGCCTTATATAGTCGTTGAAAAAATCTTCTTTAAATCGACGCCTTATATAGTCGTTGAAAATCTTCTTTAAAAAATCCACGCCTTATATAGTCGTTGAAAAAATCTTTTTTTAAAAAATCCACGCCTTATATAGTCGTTGAAAAAATCTTCTTTAAAAAATCCACGCCTTATATAGTCGTTGAAAAAATTTTCTTTGAAAAATCCACGCCTTATATAGTCGTTGATAAAATCTTCTTTAAAAAATCCACGCCTTATATAGTCGTTGAAAAAATTTTCTTTAAAAAATCCACGCCTTATATAGTCGTAAAAAATCCACGCCTTATATAAAAATCTTCTTGTTGAAAAAAATATTCTTTAAAAATCCACCCCTTTACGATTGTTGAAAAAAATCTTCTTTAAAAATCCACGCCTCATATAGTCGTTGAAAAAATCTTCTTGAAAAATATTCCAAAAATCCACGCCTCATTTTTTTTCTCAATAACATTCGCTATGCAAAATTTTACTCAATCAGACAAATATTGGGAGTTTGGTATATCATTCTCAAAAAATCAGACGAAGCTATATATAGGAGCTATATCTAAATCTGAACCTATTTTAACAAAACTTCGCAGGCATCAGTCTGCACCTAATTCAGTACTCTGTGCAGAATTTTGCTCCAATCGGACAAATATTGGGAGTTTGGTGCATCATTCAAATAAAATCGGACGAAACTATATATGGGAGCTATTTAAATCTGAAACGATTTTAAAAAACTTCGCAGACATCAGTCTGGATCTAATGCAGTACTCTGTCCCATTTCGACAAATATTAGGAATTTGGTCATTTACAAAAAAATCGGACGAAACTATATATGGGAGCTATAT
>NW_026880807.1:0-31466 GCF_032173495.1 Musca vetustissima
TCAAGGCCTAATAGAGGCGTGGATTTTTAAAGAATATTTTTTCAAGGCCTAATAGAGGCGTGGATTTTTAAAGAATATTTTTTCAAGGCCTAATAGAGGCGTGGAATATTTTTTAAAGATATTTTTTCAAGGCCTAAGAAGGCGTGGATTTTTAAAGAATATTTTTTCAAGGCCTAATAGAGGCGTGGATTTTTAAAGAATATTTTTTCAAGGCCTAATAGAGGCGTGGATTTTTAAAGAATATTTTTTCAAGGCCTAATAGAGGCGTGGATTTTTAAAGAATATTTTTTCAAGGCCTAATAGAGGCGTGGATTTTTAAAGAATATTTTTTCAAGGCCTAATAGAGGCGTGGATTTTTAAAGAATATTTTTTCAAGGCCTAATAGAGGCGTGGATTTTTAAAGAATATTTTTTCAAGGCCTAATAGAGGCGTGGATTTTTAAAGAATATTTTTTCAAGGCCTAATAGAGGCGTGGATTTTTAAAGAATATTTTTTCAAGGCCTAATAGAGGCGTGGATTTTTAAAGAATATTTTTTCAAGGCCTAATAGAGGCGTGGATTTTTAAAGAATATTTTTTCAAGGCCTAATAGAGGCGTGGATTTTTAAAGAATATTTTTTCAAGGCCTAATAGAGGCGTGGATTTTTAAAGAATATTTTTTCAAGGCCTAATAGAGGCGTGGATTTTTAAAGAATATTTTTTCAAGGCCTAATAGAGGCGTGGATTTTTAAAGAATATTTTTTCAAGGCCTAATAGAGGCGTGGATTTTTAAAGAATATTTTTTCAAGGCCTAATAGAGGCGTGGATTTTTAAAGAATATTTTTTCAAGGCCTAATAGAGGCGTGGATTTTTAAAGAATATTTTTTCAAGGCCTAATAGAGGCGTGGATTTTTAAAGAATATTTTTTCAAGGCCTAATAGAGGCGTGGATTTTTAAAGAATATTTTTTCAAGGCCTAATAGAGGCGTGGATTTTTAAAGAATATTTTTTCAAGGCCTAATAGAGGCGTGGATTTTTAAAGAATATTTTTTCAAGGCCTAATAGAGGCGTGGATTTTTAAAGAATATTTTTTCAAGGCCTAATAGAGGCGTGGATTTTTAAAGAATATTTTTTCAAGGCCTAATAGAGGCGTGGATTTTTAAAGAATATTTTTTCAAGGCCTAATAGAGGCGGACTCGTGTACATATCGATTTGCTCGCGCTCACGTTTTTCTTGTTCTTTCTTCTTTTTTCTGAAAACACGTTCCTCTTCTCTCCTTCTCTACCGATAATTCTCCATCACATTACGTGTTGCTGCAGGGTTGCGCTATACGCTGCTTTTTTCACATCAGTAGCATTACGATACTCCTGATCGTACAATGGGTTTCATGGTTCTGGTTCTTGGTACCTAAGTGTTGCTTTAGCTGCAGTTTGTAGGGAGTGGGCAATTCTTTGCCATTGCACTTCTATATTATTATCGGGATAAGCAGTTCTTTCTTCAAGCAGATGGGTAAGTTGAGCGGAGTAGGCCTCGTCTACCTGTTGTGTTTGCAACTTTTTGACGTCGAGTTTCCGTGTTGTATTAGATCGAACCTTTGCTGCAGCATTAAGACGAGTGCGAACCTTGGCTGCTACAAGGTAGTGGTCCGAATCAAGGGGTATATAATGCGTCAATTTTTTTAAGGTCTAAATAAAGCGTGGATTTTTAAAAAATATTTTTTAAAGACCTATGTAAGCCGTGGATTTTTAAAAAATATTTTTTAAAGACCTATGTAAGCCGTGGATTTTTAAAGAATATTTTTTCAAGCCCTAAATCAAACCTGGATTTTTAAAGAAGGTTTTTTTTAAGCCCTAAATCAAACCTGGATTTTTAAAGAAGGTTTTTTTCAAGCCCTAAATCAGGCGTGGATTTTTAAAGAATATTTTTTTAAGCCCTAAATCAGGCGTGGATTTTGAAAGAATATTTTTCAAGCCCTAAATCAGGCGTGGATTTTTAAAGAATATTTTTCAAGATTAGTAGGCCTCGGCTTCCTGTTGTGTTTGCAGTCTTTCGACGTCGAGTTCCGTGTTGTATTGGACCAAATACTTAACTTTCATCGCGAATTTTTGCATGGAGAAGGGGGTCGGACCAAAGAATAAGCATGCCTGTTTTTATAAATATCGGTCAATATTTAGCGGGTCAAATGGACCCTGACTTTTGTGTGAAAAATTACAAAATTTTTATTCTATAGCGTATATATTTACTCCTGAAGGACATAGACCCGAAAAGTTGATAATATATCCAAGAGGAGTGGTTGACCTTTAAACTGATATCCATTATATTGTCGTATGTACTCGGATGGACCCACGGTGAAGGCAATCTGGACAAGTAATTAGAAGGGCTGTACTGAATATTAGAAATATTCGGAAAATATGTCAGTGTATGGAAGAGGTGCTGTTGACCTCTAATCGGGCAAGAGGGTGCACATGACACGAAATATTGCCCAGGCTCGAAATAAACATCCGCGGAAAGTTAAAACTCCGTCGTAGTTGTGTGGGGTATCGTATGGTCGGCCCCGTCCGACTATACTGCTCCGCTCACTGGTTAAAGAATATTTTTCAAGCCCTAAATCAAACCTGAATTTTTGAAGAATACTTTTTCAAGGCTTATATAAGGCGTGGAGTTTTAAAGAATATTATTTTCAAGCCCTAAATCAAACCTGGATTTTAAAGAATAATTTTTCAAGCCCTAAATCAAACCTGGATTTTTGAAGAATACTTTTTCAAGGCTTATATAAGGCGTGGAGTTTTAAAGAATATTATTTTCAAGCCCTAAATCAAACCTGGATTTTAAAGAATAATTTTTCAAGCCCTAAATCAAGCCTGGATTTTTGAAGAATACTTTTTCAAGGCTTATATAAGGCGTGGAGTTTTAAAGAATATTATTTTCAAGCCCTAAATCAAACCTGGATTTTAAAGAATAATTTTTCAAGCCCTAAATCAAACCTGGACTTTCAAAGAATAATTTTCAAGTCCTAAATCGAATGATTTCCAGTCCTAAATCAAACCTGGATTTTCAAAGAATACCTTTTCAGCCCTAAATGAAACCTGGGTTTTCAAACAATACTTTTTTCCAGCCCTAAACCAAACCTGGATTTTCAAAGTATATTTTTCCAGCCCTTAATCAATCCTGCATTTTCAAAGAATACTTTTTCCAGCCCTAAATCAAACCTGGAATTTTAAAGAATATTTTTTCAAGCCCTTAATTAAACCTGGATTTTCAAAGAATATTTTTTAAACCCTTAATCAAACCTGAGTTTCTAAAGAATATTTTTTAAAATCTGGATTTTTCAAGAATATTTTTTCAAGCCCAAATCAAACCTGGATTTTTAAAGAAAATTTGTTTGCCTCAGGTTCTTTTTGTGGGTTGTTTTCCCATCCCATCCTCGTAGTTTTGCCTTTTTTATTTCATGAAAATATCTTGAGCATAACTGATGATGATTACAATAAAAAATAATAATACTCTGCTGTTTCATAAGATTGCATACATTAAAAGTCGGCTTTTGTATAAGTTACTGTTACAATATGTAAGGACAACAACAACAACAACAATGAAAGAATGCCAGCAGGAAGGAACTACATATACAACTACAACATTGTTGTGTTTTAAACCAAATACATAAAAAAATGTACAAAAAAATAAAACTACATTCATATGGTTATTTTTTGTTGGCCTAGAAAAAATTCAAACTGAATTCTAACCCCCTTCCACCCACTCTCTGCTAGTAATACAACACAAAAAACTGAACAATTTACAATATCCTTGTTATAATCCTACCAAATAAAAACAACACACACACACAGTCAGTCACACATAAAATACCCAACACCCACATGACCATTATTATTAGGCCATCTATTCTAATGTTTGTTTATATGTTTGACTGTCTGTCCGTCTGTGATTTTTTGTTGTTGTTGTTTTGTTCGCCTACACAAATATTCAGTTTTGTAATAATATTTGGCCACTTTTGGTTGACCTAGTTCTTTATTCAAGAAATGATTTAGACTACTACTCCACATAACTATATATCTGCAATAAAATAAAGTCATTTGGTAGAGGAAGTTCCCCAAAAGACCCACCCCCCTCTCTTTCCAACTTGTATAAATAATTTTTCATAGACTTATCAATAGAAATGAGTACATCAATGGCCATAACTGTTATTGCCAAATAGAGAGAGAGAATTATCATATGAAGATAGGCTGGTGATAACTTCACAGACAGACTACACTACTACTTTTGGGTATAGTCAGTCGTCGAGTCCAAATCCTTAATATTTTATACGACAAACATGAATATTGGAATGCTTCGAATACATTAGCATAGAATTGTCATTATTTACATTTTTGGGAAATTAATACCAATGGAGTAGAATAAGAACAAGAAGAAGATGCAGAAGCTGTTTGTTATGATGTCGTGTGACAATATTGTGGTCGTTTGGATCATCATTCGATATCGGGACAACATAAGACATAAGGCATACACATGTATGTATATGGATGGATGTGTGTAGGTGTGGATGTGTGTGTCTGTGGCTGATGAAAGGAAATGGAATTTTTCATGTCAAGGAAGGATTCAGTAATAAAACGGACGTAATAAGGATTTTATATTGAGCTGGAATCACTTCATCTATTGAAAGGGAGAATAGAAATGACTTTATTTTTGGGATTCATAAAATCAATAGAGACATAAAATATTGAGGAATAACTTGACACAATTTCCAAAGGTATTTTAAGGATACAACGAATTTCTATTCAACATTTTTTGTAATAAACCAACACATATAACATTTATTAGGACCTGGAAAAAATATTCATTAAACATCCACGCCTTCTATAAAACCTTGAAACAATATTCCTTAGAAATCCACGCCTTGAAAAAATATTCTTTACAATGTCTATAGACCCTTGAAAAAATATTCTTTAAAAAATCCACGCCTTCTATAGACCCTTGAAAAAATATTCTTTAAAAAATCCACGCCTTCTATAGACCCTTGAAAAAATATTCTTTAAAAAATCCACGCCTTCTATAGACCCTTGAAAAAATATTCTTTAAAAAATCCACGCCTTCTATAGACCCTTGAAAAAATATTCTTTAAAAAATCCACGCCTTCTATAGACCCTTGAAAAAATATTCTTTAAAAAATCCACGCCTTCTATAGACCCTTGAAAAAATATTCTTTAAAAAATCCACGTCTTCTATAGACCTTATATAGGCCTTAAAAAATTAATCTTCAAAAAATCCACGCCTTCTATAGACCCTTGAAAAAATATTCTTTAAAAAATCCACGCCTTCTATAGACCCTTGAAAAAATATTCTTTAAAAAATCCACGCCTTCTATAGACCCTTGAAAAAATATTCTTTAAAAAATCCACGCCTTCTAAAGACCCTTGAAAAAATATTCTTTAAAAAATCCACGCCTTCTATAGACCCTTGAAAAAATATTCTTTAAAAAATCCACGCCTTCTATAGACCCTTGAAAAAATATTCTTTAAAAAATCCACGCCTTATATAGACCCATTGATAAAATATTTTTTAAAGCATCCACGCCTTCTATAGACCCTTGAAAAAATTATTCTTAAAAAAATCCACGCCTTCTATAGACCCTTGAAAAAATTAGTCTTTAAAAAAATCCAATCTTATTGCTGCAAAAATCGGTAAAAAAATATTCTTTAAAAATCCATATCTGATACATTTATTACCCGTTTAAATCCTCGAATCAAAAATCTGCCTTGGTAAATATTTAAATGAAATTCAGTGAGAAATGGGTGCTGCATACCCAAAGAATAACACCTTTTGTTAGTTTATTACTATTTTTTGCGAGTTCGATTGTTAAATGTTTGCAAGCGGGTGTGTGTATGAGTGTACGTAAGAATTTTATTCAAATTTTTGCCTGCACCATCCGCTTAGCATATCACCAAATTTATCTGAAAATGTATATACCACAGCCACTGACAGGATTCAAGCTATGGGTGATGAGTGTTGCATCACTGCAGATTTTTGACGAATGAAATTTTTGTCAATATCTTATGAAACTGTTCAACAAAGTATTCCATTTTTTTGTGTTCGTCGTTTTTACTATTCACACTCATAATATTGATATGCTGGCATATAAAAATATGACAATATCAAGTGTTGTACACCATATATACATATATATGGGGTAATACAGACGTAGGGAATGATAGATAACAAGGAACGACTCTGATTGGCTATAAAATAGCAAAGCCCAGGTATATCTTGGTCCATAGTTCATCTCAATTGTGGACACTGACCTCTCCGGGGTGTCACCTGGGTGGCTATTTTCAACACCCATTGGAATAGTGAGCTGATGTGGGCCGCGAGTTCACCCATTAGAACTATAAAAACTGTTTGGAGGCTTCGGAAAACACCGCATACTATGGACAAGCAATGAAAAAGAAAACAAAACATCCCTAATGTTTGACTGCGGATTTATGGTTTACAGGAGAATAAAAGACCTCGTCTCCAGATTCACTCCAGTAGATGAGCGAGTTGCTATAATCCGTATAAAAGCGAAGTTCTTCTACATCAGTCGCATTTGCGTCCATGCTCCGACCGAGGACAAAGATGGACAGACCAAAGACATATTTTACGAGCACCTAGAAACAGCATATGACCACTGCCCAGGCCATGACATTAAAATTCTACTAGGAGATTTTAATGCAAATATCGGAAGGGAAAATATTTTTGGCGCCACTGTCGGAAAATTAAGTCTCCATGAAGGCACGACAAAGGCATGAGGTTAATTGACTTGGTGGCAACAAAAAGCATGGTAGTTAGCCGCACCAGATTCAAGCATATCGAAATACACAAGGCCACCTGGATTTCTCCTGATCAAGCAACGATAAATCAAATTGATCATGTTGCGATAGACGGAAGTGTTCTAGACGTTCGATCGATCCGAGGATATCGATTCCGATTAATCAAATTGATCATGTTGCGATAGACGGAAGTGTTTTAGACGTTCGATCGATCCGAGGATATCGATTCCGACCGAATATCGATTCCGACCACTACCTTGTGGCAGCCAAGGTTCGCACCTGTCTTAATTTAGCAGCAAAGATGCGATATAATGGAACGCGGAAACTCGACGTCGAAAATCTGCAAACACAACAGATAGCAAAAGCCTACTCCGCTCAACTTACCCACTTGCTTGACGAAAGCACTCCTTGTCCCGATAATAATATAGAAGCACAATTATCACTTCCTACAAACTGCAGCAAAAGCAACCCTTGGGTACCAAAGACCACCATCAAGAAACCCATGGAACGATCAGGAGTGTCGTAATGCTACTGATGTGAAAAACAGGGCAACCGTACAGGGCAACCCTGCGGACAATAGCAACACGTAATGCGATGGAAAATTATCGGAAAAAAGGAGAGAGGAGAAACCTATTTTCAGAAAAAGAACAAGAAAAACGTGAACGTGAGCAAATCGATATGTACAGGAGTTACAATGAAGTCAGGGAATTTTACCAACGGGTAAAACACCAAAACTGAAGGCTTTGGTGCAGGCACATACTCCTGCAGAGATGAAAAAGGAAACCTGTTGTTAGTGTTGAGGATCTGGAAGTAGCATTTTGAAAAGCTTCTGGTATCAAATAGTTGCGGTGAAGAAGATACCTCAGAACTAATAAGAGATGAAGGTATAGAGTGTATACCACCTAGCCAAGATGTGGTCAGAACAGCAATTAATCGGCTGAAGAAGAATAGATCAGCAGTGGCCGATGGATTACCAGCCGAACTATTCAAATCAGGTGGTCAGATGATGGTCAGGAGCATGCACCAGCTGATTAGTACAATTTGGATAGAGGAATGCATGCCCAATGATTGGAACCTCAACATCCTGTGACAAAAAAGGAGACAAGACGATATGTGCCAACTATAGAGGAATAAGTCTCCTTCCCATCGCATATAAATGAACGACTGAGGCCAATGGTCAATGACATTATTGGACCATATAATGCGGCTTCAGACCTGACAAATTCGCCATTGACAAAATCTTCACTCTAGTCAAATCCTGGAAAAGAAAGCATGGAAAAGGAAACCTTCCGCCTATTCGTCGACTATAAATCCGCATTAGACAGCCCTATTCGTCCAATGATATTTAAAGCCAAGTCAGCTTTCGGCATTCCCGCAAAACTAATTTAGCTATGCAGGATAACGTTAACTGACACAATGCCAGCAGTTAAAGTCAGAAATACCTCTTGGAGCCCTTCAATACGGAACGAGGATTCAGACAAGGTGATAATTTGTCGTGTGACCTTTTTAATATCCTGCTGGAAAAGGTTATAAGAGATGCAAAGATGAAGATAAATAGAAATCTGTACACCAAACAACACATAATGGGCCGAACATTGCGAGCAGTAACAACCACCTTTAAACGAATTGAGAAGGAGTCTGCCAAAGTGAGTCTGGCAGCAAAAGGCGAGAAGACGAAGCTAATGGTATCAACCCGCAAGACGTCCAGTAGACTAGGACCAATTGTGGAACTTGACAACTTCAGCATCGAGGTAGTCAACGACTTTTTATACATAGGTACCGCCATAAGAAACCTAAGGACATCAGTTTTGAAATTCGGAGAAGGATTGTGATGGCCAACAGATTTTACTATGGTCTAAGTAAGCAATTTAGAACCAAGACCACCTCTCGCCAGGCCAAACTCAAACTTACCAAATTCAGACTCTATAAGACGCTGACACTACCCGTGCTGTTGTATGGATCTGAAGCATGGGTACTTGTGCAAGCAGATGAAGCAGCTCTTGGAGTGTTTGAGAGAAAATTTTTCTGAAGGATCTACGAGCTAATCTGCGTCGACGGCCAGTATCGGCATTGAATGAACAACGAGCTGTACCATTTATACACGGACATCGACATAGTCCAGTTACAGCTAATACGGTGGCTAGGCCATGTTGTGGGATGGTTCACGCAGAAGGGGAAGGTCACGAATCCCACGGAAAGATGAAATAGAAGACAACATCTCGGATCATGGTCTTTCAAATTTCGTGAGATACGCACAATGCCGACGCGCTTGGAAATCCTTTTTAAGCTCGGCTTATGGAACAACCGGTCTGCCACAAGCCAGCCGAGTAAGTATGTAAAAATGTTCCTTAAAAAAATCGCGGGTATTGATGGCTCTTGAAAAAATATTCCTTAAAAACCCACCCTTAGTTTATCCCTTGTATGAATATTGAAAAAAATATCTTCTTTAAAAGAATCCAGGCCTATTTTAGCCCTTGAAAAAATATCCTTTAAAAAATCCACTCCTAGGGATTATCCTTGAAAAAATATTTTTAAAAAAATACATGTTTGTTGTTGACCATATTTTAAAAAAAAATCACTCATATTTGAGACATTGAAAAAATATGTATTAAATTTTTTTTTTAATTCTCAATAAAAAATTCACAATTTATTTCTTGTGAAATATCCCATATGTAAATGTTGCCGAACACTTCCTAAAAGGATATGTAAAAATGTGCCATAGGACATATTTATTTGACTTCCTTTTTTCCTGTTTATATCCTTGTGTATGTTTGGTCGTTTGTGTGAATATTTGTCACACTTTAGATGAAGAGGTTACGAAGGCACATTACATGTGTGGGTGGCCTCGCTGCATGACAACGAGACGAGGACGCCATCAATGATGAGGATCCGCGCACACACACATGTCGTTAAAAGTATTTGTAAGGATATTGAGTTAAAACTATCTCTTGATGTAAATGTTGGGCAAAAAAGGATATTCGTAACACAAATACAAATCATGAATGTTTTGAAGAGGACCAAAAGAGAGACAGAAAATGCGAATGTGTTTTGAATTGAGTGAGGCTGTGTTGAATGTGGTATCCTGGCTGTGTTGGGTTCGGGGGCTGGCTCATATGCATCACATTACAAATCTGTGTTAGCTGACTGACGGAGGATGATGCTCCTGCTGTTTGGAATGATGATGTCATGTTTTACATTTTAATATGATTTAATGCAACACACTTGGCACCCACCATGAGCAGGAAAAATGTAGAAGAAGAAGAAAAAAGAGGAATTTCAATAATTCAGATTTGTCGCCTACAAACGAACGAATTGTCGTCTCTGCTGCGTGTGTGAAATGATACTGTTGTTAAAACTTATAACTGTATTGAGTGACTGACTGACAGACTGGCTGTTTGCCTGTCTGTTTTTCGGAATGAATGTATGAATGACTGTACGATTTTGATTTCGAAATATATTTATGCAAGTGTGCGAGTGAGTGTTGGCTGTGATGAGTTTGGTTATGATGTGATTATTTTATGTTTCCATGGCACCAGCAGTAGTGTCGTTCTTAATCCCTACCCTACCCCCGTACACCACCCCCTTCCATCTCTCAAATGTGTGGACCACCATCGGTACTTGATTTTATTTATGTTGCCGTTTTATTAGTTACGCATATCATTAATAACTATTGGAATTTCCTTCTGGGTTGCATTAATTTATGGATCTGGATCTTGGGTTGGGTTGGGTTCGCCACAGATTGAACGAACGATACGATGTTGAAGGGTATGTATGTGGAGTGGCGACAATGGTTTGGCTTCTGTGTGTGTGCGCTAAGAAACAACATGTCGCGGCTGTAGCCTACAGCAAACACTGAAGTGGCGTTGAGCTGTTGCCTAGGCATCACCTCCTCCTTCGTTGGAGAATATATGTTCGTCGGGTGGAAAAGGTTAAGATAAGCATATTTAATAGGAAGTTGTTTGGAGTTTCCATTACACAAAACTAACATTATAATTATCTATGACGAAGTAAAGAGCATGAAATAATTTCCAATTGGAAAATAGCAGCATTACCATCCTCCCCTTTACTCTACACACACACAGTTTTCCACGAAATATACATACGCCAATGCGGAAGTAAATTGGAAAATATGCTCTGGATGAACTTTGTTTTGACAACTGGGTGGGCTGATGCCAATGGGGTCCATTCTTAAGTAGAACAAATTGATAGATTATTTTTATTTGAAGTAACAAAACTATTTTTAAGAATAAATTACTGAAAAAAATATCCAGCCCACAACTAGTGGCGTCTGATGAGCTGAATTAATGGCATACCACCAAATGCCCTGCTAACAAAATATTATCTTTTTTCAGAACATCGTTCCTAGACAAATACGAAAATTGTGTGGCCATAAATTTCCCCAACATGTCTGCACGAATTAATCAAATCATCCAAATACTTTTTTTTTGTATCTAATATAAATTACAAATTTGTATTTTCCGCATCAATACCCGTATTCGATTTGAAGAAAAAAATCAAATCTTTTTTGGGGGAAAATATGTGATGAATATTCGATTTTATTGGTTAAATTAAAAAGAAAAAAAGTTCAAACCGACAATGACATTGTTTAGATTTATATTTGTCCTAATTTTTTTCGTATGAGGGGGAGGGGAAATATGTAGTTTTTTTCGTGGCATCACTTTAGCAAGTAATAAATCACTCAATAAATTCGAAGAAAGGAAGTATTGATATGCATTTGGTGGTGAGGGTGAAGGAATAACAAACAATGGTATTAACAGATTTGAAAAGTTCGATGACAAATACGTTATTTAAAAAAAAAAATTCTAGAAGGGTGTCTGACCAATGGCCCAAATTTAAGACCACCACCCATGTTTGGCGACAAATCTTCACTAAGCGTACTAAATCTATTAGCCATCAAGTTAAAGCTTTTAGAATATATATTGACGTAAAAAATCTACCATGTTTTGGCGGAATATATGGTTCCGAAATTTAGAAAGACATCAATTTTCATCCAAGTTTCGATCAGTTTGCTTGTGGTTCAACCTGATAATTGGCATTGTAGACTAAGGTGGGTGGTCCAATGATTTCGCCTGCATGCATAGTTATTTTTTTATGTTGATTCATGAAACTAATGTGCATTTTCACCTGGCGAAATCATTAAGCCAAAAATGAACTTAGTCACTGAATATAATTAAGCGATTCCCAAGCCCTATCGGAGACGTATGCACAGAAAACAAATTGTAATGAATATTTTCAAATCTGTTTAACGAAAAAAAACTTTTGTTTACCTTTTCTCTTTTTATTTTCTTATTTTTCCAAAATTTCGATTGTCATCGACAATCATCTTCAGTGATATTGATGTTATAGTAGAGGAAAAACGTCTACATTAATTTAACGTCAGAGTCAAACTATATCATAGACTATATAATGCATTCCTAAAAAAACCAAAACAAAAAACACCACAACCACAATTTATTGTTCGGCTGTATTTTGTTTTGGTATCGTTCCCAGCCTATGCACTTGCTTGGTGGTTGCTGCTTTTGCTATCGTTTATTTGACTACATTTTCTGTTGCTAACAAGCGCCGACTCTCTAGATTGTGACTAGTTATACATTCCATTATTCCTTTATGCCAGACACTCTTACTGACCTCTGCATTGGTGTTATAAAATTCCCATATGTATTTTCCAAATTATTTTGATATAAATGAGAAATGCAATATATCAAACAAGTGAGGATACGAACAACAATTCCAACTGAATTATGAAGTAGTTCATGTTCTACAAATATTAAATATTACATTAAAGATACTGAACTGTGAACTCTGGTTAAAAATTTCAACATACCAAAAATACCATACCATTGCATGGCGACTATTTAAAACTAGTAAGGAAAGTAGTAAAGTCGAACGTGGCCAACTATATGATGGCCTTCACCACTTTGGCTATATACAACAGATGAATCTTAAAAGACGTCACATGAAAATGAAATTGGACCCATAAACATGTCTTTCTGCAACCTATACTAAATTTTTCATTTCAGATATAGAGTTGATTCTTTTCAATGGGACAAAATAATGTAAATCAATTTAAAGCATATATCAATCGGATACCCGTTGATTATTTGGATACATATCTGATAAACATGAGGAGTTTGGTGCACCATTTACTTCAAATCGGACGAAAATATGTATATAAGCTATATAGGGTATCCCACAATAACTTCAATACGTTGTGCAAAATTTTATGCCAATCGGACCCACCTGGGGAATTCGGTGCAGCATTTATATCTAACTTATAGGTTATACTAAGTTCATTACGAAAGATATATGTGGACGAAAATGTATATGGAAGCTATATCTAAATCTGGAGCGATTTTCAGGAAACTTAACACAGATTATTTTATACTTCATATCATATGCCAAATTTCGTGCAAATCGAAAGATATGTAGGGACTCTATTTATCTAAAATCGGATATCTAAATCTGAACCGATCTTCAGGAAACTCAACACACATCATTCTAGACCCAATTCATTATGCTGTGCCAAATTTCGTGCAAATCGAAAGATATTTATGGACTTTGGTTCACCATTTTCCTTAAATCGGACGAAAATATATATGAAAGCTTTATCTAAATAGGAACCGATTTTCACGAAACTTAACACACACCATTCTAGACTTTATTCAGTACGCTATAACAAATTTCGTGCAAATCGAAAGATATTTAGGGACTTTGGTGCACCATTTACCTTAAATCGGACGAAAATATATATGGGAGGTATATCTAAATCTGAACCGATTTGCTCGAAACTTGGCAGACATAACTCTAGGCTTAATTCAGTACGATATGCCAAATTTCTTGCAAATCGAAAGATATATAGGGACTTTGGGGCACCATTTACATAAAATCGAAAAAAAACTATATATGGGAGGTATATCTAAATCTGAACCGATTTTCTCAAAACTTGACAGACATCACTCTAGGCTCAATTCAGTACGTTATGCCAAATTTCCTGCAAATCGAAAGATATATAGGGACTTTGAGGCACCATTTACATGAAATGGAACAAAACTATATATGGGAGGTATATCTAAATCTGAACCGATTTTCTCAAAACTTGGCCAACATCACTCTAGGCTCAATTCAGTACGTTATGCCAAATTTCGTGCAAATCGAAAGATATATATGGACTTTGGGGCACCATTTACATGAAATCGGATGAAAATATATATGGGAGTCATCTCTAAATCGGAACCGATGCACAATTTACATGAAATCAGACGAAACTATATGGGAGCTATATCTAAATCTGGACCGATTTTCACGAAACTTGGCAGACATAATTCTAGACCTAAACGATTAGGCTGTACCAAATTTTCGTGCAAATCGAAAGATATATAGGGATCGTTTACATTAAATCGGTTAAATATATATATTGGAGCTATATCTAAATCTGAACCGATTTTTCCCAATTTCAATAGGGTTCGTCCTTGGGCCGAATAAGTGACCTATGCCAAATTTCATCCAATTCGGATAATAAGTGCGACCTGTACTTTGTTTACAATTTAACATGGACAGACAGACGGACGGGCATGCATAAATCGACTTAAAAAGTGATTCTATGCATATTCTCAAAAGGAACCATGTGTATATCTCGTTTCCTTTTGCCTGTTACATACATATGCACAAATACATAATACCCTGTACCACAGTGTGGTGAAGGGTATAAACATTGAATAGTTTCATGGAGTAGAACAGTTTTTTTCTTCTTCCGGAATGCTAACTAACAATCACATTGATGTGATAATATTGGAGAAATATGCATTATAAAACTAAATTGAACTGAGCTTTATATTGGGGCACGGAATGTCACTTCATTTGGAAAATGTGAAAATTCTTAATTTCTTTTTTACTTCCATAACTTTATTTATAGAATAATATGACAGCATCTGAAAAACAAACGAGAACAGATCTAGAATATGTGGATAAAGAAACGAGATCAGAAAAAGGAACTACATGAACTAAAGAACTTAATCTAGTTCCTGTCGTTCCTTTATAGATCGAATGAACTAGTGCGTTCCTGAACTACCCAACTATATCACATATTATTGTCAATATAGCGATATCTTCAATATTATAATCTCTTGCGTAATTTCAACAGAGAGGCGGACTAAAAGAATGAGAATTTTGTTCACAGTAAAAAATATATATCTTATGGAGTATCCGAATATTTCGAAAAGTTGGACATCCCACCTTACGGTGAAATTATTTCGACACACTTACTGGTGTTTTAGATTTACAAAGGGTATTACGTGAACACTTGGTATATAAATACACGGTAAGTACTAAATGGTGCAGAATGTGTTGCAGCTGATAGACGAAGAGCAGCAAATCTCAAATTCGGAAGAACAAATATTTTTTTATATGAAGTAATGATAAAATGTTGAGTTTTGAAAATGCACACTGACAAGTACAGTACAGAGAACGAAGCCAGATATTTTATAGCCTACACAAGTCTGTTGCCAGGGTATTATGGCTCAAGAGTTTGTTACGCATCGAAATATTGGTCCGAGATTTACATTTTCTCTCATTTTCTCAATCTGTTCATTATAATTTTATTTACTCCTGAAGGACATATACTCGCTAAGTTGATAGTATATCCAATAGTAACGCTGTTGGCCAGGACATTTCGCATGAGTTTCCGGTTATGGTCATTGATGACGCTTATAATTTCCAAAGCTTAGTCAGCCGAACGTCAAAAAATTTTTATGGGGAAGGCGATCTGTCATGATAATGAACAGTCAATATTTAGCAGGTCAAATGAACCAAAACTTTTCGGTGTAAAATAACAAAAATGGTGTATTTTTTCAATCCGGGAAAACATGATTCGGACAAGATGCTTCAAAGCAGATGTCGGTCAAAAGAGTGCAAATATCACCAAATATTGCCCAGACTCGGAATATAGATCTGCAAAAAAGTTAGAGTTCCGTTTTAGTTGTGTAAGGTATCATATGGTCGGCCCCGTCCGCTCTTAATGCTGTGCGAAACTTTAGTCCTTAAATCGTAGTATTTGGGTACAAATAACGAATTTGTCAACATGTCTAGATCACAATTTCGTTCGAAACTATAAGTGCTCTGATCTATCCTAAGGGAATCATAACAAAATAATCACTTCGGTCGTAATATTACGTTGAAGTTCCATATATTTCTAGGAGTATCGAGGAATCTTTATTGGAAATTTTATGTATGTATATATGTAACAACCTGAGAAACAGTACTGTGAAATTACGACCACTTCAGTTACAAAAAATCGACCATGATCTTTAAAATGGTAAGATGTTCGATATCATCTGTGAATCCGAAGTAAAAGTACATACTTAGTTTGTTAATAGTACATACTTAATAGTTAATTCCTTGGGAAAATATGAATATTTATTTTATTTTCCAATTTTTGCGATTAAAATTTTATGGAAATTGTAACAATTTATAAGAACATAGTTAGTCAATTTTTGCTTTAAATGTATGTGGGGCGAGGTACCCTTAGTAGTAGACCAAAAAATCGTTGGATCTGTGTATTGAACTAATTCGATTATTCAATTTCCTTCATATCGCCGATATGCTCCATCTTTGGACGCGATCAAAATTTGTTATTACGATGTACGAAATTTGTATCAATGTACATCCAAAATTCCTTAAGAGGATCGGGATATTTATAGTCCCCATGCTACTGCATTATTTTTTTATGTAGGGAGATTTTTGCTCAATGAGAATCATAAATATGAAATAACAACTAACTCTCCAAATTCCGAAATTTGGAAATTTTTTAAAAGTCAACCAATATTAATAATTTTTAATACGAATACAATTCGGTTAAAAAACGTCCAAAACGCCGAAAAATGGGCGCTATCATTATATGGAGGCTACACGGGAACATAGGCCTATGTTCATCGTTTTAGGTAGGGGAGTTTTCTATTCTATGAGGATCCAAGGTATTAAATTGCTCCCAAGATGATTGAAAAACGTGCTTAAGCTTCCCAAAATACCGATCATTGAGGTGTAGCGTCATATGGGGTCTTCCCTAAAAGATGGACCAATATTGATATTTTAGTAAGAAAATTTACAACCATACCACAACTCAAAATTACAAATTAGGTAGAAACATGTACCCAAATCAATCAAATTGTCGAATATTGAGGTGTGCTACACCGAAAAATGAAACAATATTGAAATTTTTGTAAGCATATCTGATTGACGAAAGAAATCCAAAATACCGATTTTGTTGAAAAACCTGTCTAAAACCTTTAAAATACCGAATTAGGGGGTGCACTAAAACTGGATCAATATTGACCATTTTCGATAGGAAGATTTAATACCCAATGAGAACTAAATGTAGCAAATTGCAGCCAATTGAAAAGCGTGTCAAAAATCGCCATAATACCGAATATTTGGGGGTACCGTTATATGGGGGCTTTAACAAAACGTTCTTAAGATGGCATATAAACTTATTTGCAGAATATTAAAAAAAACGTTACAACTTTTACATATCCTTTACCGAAAGAATTTTATTTAAAAAATTAAGTCCCCAATGTGACAAATATTTCTTAAGGGCTCAATACAATACTGGACATTTAGACGAACTTTAAGGCATGGATATTTTAAAGAACATTTTTGAAAGGACCTATTTAAGTCATGGATTTTTTAAAGAACATGGGTTTTAAAGAATATTTTTGGAAGGACTTATTCAAGGCATGCATTTTTATGGTCCAACAAGGCGTGGATTTATTAACAAAACTTTTTCAGGTCCCAATCCAGGCGTGAATTTTTTAAGAAAACTTTTTCAGGTCCCAATACAGGCGTGAATTTTTTAAGAATAATTTTTCAGGTCCTAAGTTCGGACATTCAAAAAATTCAGCTTGAGCACGGCTGGGATTTGAACCCTGGTTCCCATGGCATCTGTTGATGTCCGGCGCCTCAGCGTTCAAAGCCACCTCCTTATCTTCCTAAGGTTGCACAATATGCAGTTGTATTCCATTGAAGAAAAATATTGTAGTCTGTATGGAAAAAAGTCCGTCACTACAAGAAAAATCTGCTCTGAAAAGGAATGTTCTGGTGTGATGCCAACTGTCCGAAACTTGACACGGTTGAATTTAATTCGTAGATGCAATTTCGCAACAATAGTCGACATAAATACAACTTATCAAGTAAAGACATTTGTAAGCCACTTTGCCCAATATGCCTGATGAGCCGCTTAACCAACGAAGAAACGCGTCGCATAGTGGTGGGAATGTAGATTACCGAAGGCGGTCATTTTGACCGTTTTTCAATTTCAAGTACAAAAACAATTGTGTATATTATAACACAGCTCTTTCAAATTTGGTGACTTTTTGTACCACATAGAACTACGTTTATTAATCATAGTAGCTGCTCCCCCCCTTTCATACCCCGTATTCGCATGTGCTATACCTATATTGCCTAAAATCGGTCATTTATCCTCTTGTGAAATATTAAATAATCAAACTATTTTTATTTTTGTATAAAGTAAATTTCTTATATGACCAGATCAGTACAACAACATCGAAAACCGTTTGCTACTCTAGAAACACAAACGAACACACAAATCGGGAAAAATAAATTTTATATTTCCAGTCGATTTCACTCTTAGAGTAAACACTTACTCCTTTTTCGAATATTTTGTCCGCGCTCTTATTTTTCAAAAAGGGAAAATCGAGAGCCCCCACCAAAAAGAAATAATAACAACGTTTTGTATGGTTGTAAATAATGTAAAAACCAGGGAGCGGGGCAGTATAGTCGGACGGGGCCGACCATATGATAACCTACACAACTACCACGGAACTGGGCAATATTTCGTGATATTTACTCAATCTAGCCCGATTAGAGGTCAACAGCACCTCTTCCTTACACTGACATATTTTCCGAAGATTACTATTCATATTCAGTACAGTCCTTCTAATTATTTGTCCAGATTCCCTTTACCGTGGGTTGTGTTATGACGTTCGGCCTATTATTATCATCGACTCAAAAAACGCAAAAAATTAAGTTTTCGTTCCACTTCATTCCAATATTGTAATCTGTTCATCACCGAAAATTATAGGCGTTGTCCTTTACCATAACTGGATTTAAGTGTAACTCCACCATCCGAGTACATACGACAATATAACTGGTATCGATTTAAAGGCCAACCACCTCTTGGATATACTATCAACTTTTCGGGTCTATGTCCTTCAGGAGTAAATATATACGCTATATAATAAAAATTTTGTCATATTTCACTCAAATGTCAGGGTCCATTTGACCCGCTAAATATTGACCGATATTTATCAAACCAGGCATGCTTATTCTTTGGCCCAATCCCCTTCTCCATGTAAAAATTCGAGATGTTTGGGCCATAATTGCGGCCTCTGGAGCTACCATAACAATCGACAAAAACTAAACATTTGGTCTATTTCATCCCATAAATATTAAGCGATCTTTACCAAAAAACAATGGGGGTCTTCATTGGGCCGAACCCATCCTACATGCAAAATTTCTTGAAGATTGGTCCATAACTGTGGCCTGTATCGTGTTTACAAAATATAATGGACATACGGACGGGCGGACGGACACACATGTCTAGATCGACTCAGCTAGTCGAGATATGACGATCGGCATACTTAAAGGTGGGTCTGGGACCAATATTTCGCGGCGTTACAAACTCTTGGGGCTGCACAAAGCTATAATACCATGACAACACAGTTGTGTAGGGTATAAAAATCCGAAAATATAATCTAACTAGCACAACGCTTGTTGCTATTAGGCCTCGTTCATTAATATTTGATGTCCCTTAAACGACACCACCCTATTTTAAATATTTCGAAGGTCCCAGCGGCATTTTTCCGATCTGTGATCTACAGGTCCTTGAAGTGCCAAGAAATTTATTTGCATTAATTTTTTAAAAGACCACTTTCTTGACAAAGCCTGCACCGAAATAATTCGTACATTTTATATAATATAGGTAATAAGTCCTCAATTTAAAATTTGCCGAATATTTTATGAGGGATTATTACCAAATTGGATTTCGACGCCTCCGAACCATCGTATGCTAAGTCTGAAAAGTGAGTTTTTCAGTAGAAGCTCTCAAAGTATGGAAGTTTCATATATCTTACGGACCATGCTAAGTACATTTTTGCTTATAACTTCGGTTTGGATTGGCAGATGGTTACCAAAATTTCAGAGAATATAAATTAAGGACCGTAGTATCTAAAATCGTAAAGAACTTTAAAACATGCTAAGTCGACTTAGCATACTATCGTTCGGAGGCGTCGATTTATAGAATTATTTTTTTATATCTTCCAGGGATCATAACCAGTCAAAAATTGTATAAGAATATTAGAGGAGTGGGGGTTTTAACGCTAGTTTTCCAGGATCAGGATACGGACGTGCATATTTTATAGAATACTTCTTTAGGGGCCATTACAGGCGTATATTTTTTTTAAAGAATATTTTCTAGGGGACCATTACCGGCGTAGATTTAAAAAAATATATATTTCTCAAAAGGCCAACACAAGGCGTGGATTTTCTACAGAATATTTTTTCCTACGCCATTACAGGTCGTAAATTTTTTAAAGAATATTTGTTAATGTGTTCAGTGCAAGGGGTGGATTTCTTAATGAATATTTTTTAAGGATCAATACAGAGCGTGTATATTGTTAAGAATTAGGGCGCAAGGAATTGTTATACCCTACACAACTATGTTGTCAGGGTATTATAGTTTTGTGCAGCCCCAAAAGTTTGTAACGCTGCGAAATATTGGTCCTAGACCCACCTTTAAGCATATATATTTACCACTGAAGGACATAGACCCGAGAAGTCCATAGTATATCCAAGAGGAGTGGTTGACCTTTAAATAAATACCAATTATATTGTCGTATGTACTCGATTGTGGGAGTTACACTGAAATATTTATAGGTGCTTACGCGCTAATCGTTTTGGAATTTTCCATGAGGATCCACGTATGGTCAACTACAACGGCTATAATTTTCGGTGATGATCAGATAATAATTTTGGGATGAATATGACCGAAAACTTAATTTTTGGTTTTTTTTCGGGTCGATCTATAGGCCACAATTGAAAGCCGAACATCACAACTCAACCCACCGTGAAGGGAATCTGTACTGAATCGCGAAATATTACCAATATCAGAATATATAAAACCAGAAAGTTAGATTTTCGTGGAAGTGGTGTAGGGTATCATATGGTCGGCCCCGTCGGACTATACTGCTCCGCTCACTGGTTTTAATTACCTATGAAAGGCGTAGATTTTTTAGGGACAAATACAAGACGTGGATTTTTGAGGAACAAAAACAATTTGTAAGATTTTTATAAGGACCATAGAAGGCGTGTAATTTTTAAAGAATATTTTTTCACATTTACAGGGCGTGGATTTTTAACGAATACTTTTTTTAAAGGCCACTAAAAGGTGTGGATTTTTAAGAATAAATTTTTAAGAATCAAGGACCAAAACAAGGCGTGTATGTTTAAAGAATAATGTTTCAAGGGCCAACACAAGGCGTGGATTTTTTAAGGATAATGTTTCAAGGACCAACACAAGGCGTGGATTTTTAAAGAATAATGTTTCAAGGACTAACACAAGGCGTGGATTTTTAAAGAACAATGTTTCAAGGACCAACACAAGGCGTGGATTTTTAAAGAATAATGTTTCAAGGACCAACACAAGGCGTGGATTTTTCATTAATATTAACGGTTTTTTATGAATATTAAAGGTTCTTGCCGCATTCACTCACACAATAACAACTGATTATAAAATATATACTTATGTATATTGACACAACCTAAATATATGCAATGGCACAAAATAATACTAGGAAAATCCTTTGGCGTCATCTTCAATGTCTCGCATTGTCATTTGTGCTGTTTCTGTTGTTGTTGTAGCATGTCACTCAACTTTTTGGAAGTGAAATCATAGATAAAGTTGTGTTCAAATATTTGAACATTAATAAGACGAACAAGAAGCCCAACAAATGACAATAGGAATAAAGACAACAACAATCGTGTTATTATTAATAATAATAACAAACAAAAATAATCATTATTATAATGATGATGATAATAATAACAACATTCACACGCACACATACACACACAAATGGAAAAGTTTTCCTTTTTATCAGCAAATCAAAATTCAAATGAATTGTTGATGTGTGTGTGTGATGTTATTCTCAAATAACTACACTACTACTAATGGGTTTTTGTGTATAGGACACAATTCATAGAATTTCAATTTAAATATGTAGTTGTTGTTATTGTAGTAGCTGCTCTGAATCGAATAATTGTTGTCTTCAAACATTTCGATTAAATTGTAAACAACAACAACAGCAACAACGATTGTGATTGAACGACATGACAAAGAAAGAAAGGCAATCTTGAAAAATAATCACTCCTCATCAGCATGTTGTTACTGTTCTTTCTGTTCGTTCAAAGATATCAATTGGAAATTTGAAAATGTTGTTAATCATAAGTGTATTTAATCAAAATCTTAAAACTGAAAATTAATTATGGAGACTTTTGTTATTTGGAATGATAATAGCAACAACATAAAGAACAACACAAACACACACACATAAAATACATTTTCAATCATTGTTTGCAATCAAAGTATTACACTTGGATTAATTTTAATGTTCGAGTGAGATTTTGGGGGAAATTTTGTATTTTACATTTGAACATCCAACCATCCATTGAATCATCTATCAAATTTATTTACTAATCATACATGTATTTAGTTTAGATTTTAATGTTCGATGTTATGGAATGGATTCGAAAATAATTAGGTCAGATTTAATTATTCTATGGAATATTAAGGATTTTCGATTTTTGAGGAAAGGAAAGTTTTAACACATCACGGCAATTGATTGGTTTTCCATAGGAATTACAAAAGGATTTACAAAAATTGTATGATTTTACAAATGGGATTTATGAGCAGCATATAATTGCCATATATAATGTGGAAGGTAGAGGTATGGTTGAAGGTATGCAAATATTAGTAACATGAAAATCGACCTAATTTCCTAATCTATTGGGTAGCTTAAATAATAGTGCATCGTTTATTCTATCCATAATATTTACTAAATAAATTATAGAGTGTTGTGTAGTAGATTTCAATTATACAACAATTTACATACCAGCTTTTGTATTGAAAACGTATACACGTAATTGTACCAAAATGCAGTGACTTACCTGAAAAAGAGAAAAATAATATTAGAATTATTAATTATTATACAAAAATATGGGTGATGCGATAAAAATAATTAAAACATTTTTAAACAAGTGAGCGGAGCAGTGTAGTCGGACGGGGCCGACCATATGATACCCTACACAACTATCATGGAAATCTAACTTTCTGCGGATTTTTTTTTTAGCCTGGCAAAAATTTCGTGATAGTTGCACCCTCTTGCCCAATTAGAGGTCAACAGCACCTCTTCCTTACACTGACATATTTTCCGAATATTACTAATATTCAGTACAGTCCTTCTAATTACTTGTCCTGCTTCCCTTGACCCTGGGTTGTGTTGTGATGTTCTGTTTATAATTGTGGCCTATATATCGACTCGAAAAAAATATGTTTTCGGTCCACTGCATCCCAAAATTTTTACCTGATCATTAAAATTTCGTGATAGTTGCAACCTCTTGCCCAATTAGAGGTCAACAGCACCTCTTCCTTACACTGGCATATTTTCCGAATATTACTAATATTCAGTACAGTGCTTCTAATTACTTGTCCTGATTTCCTTGACCGTGGGTTGTGTTGTGATATTCTTTTTATAATTGTGGCCTATAGATCGACCCGAAAAAAATAAGTTTTCGGTCCACTTCATCCCAAAATTTTTATCTGATCATCACCGAAAATTATAGTCGTTGTCCTTGACCACTACGGGAACCTCATGGAACAATTCATAGCGATCAGCTCTATATTTCCGCCCTCAAGTGTGGTAATGGGTTACTAAGTAATATCTCAGTACGTAAGCAGCTGTAAATATTTAAGTGTAACTCCCACATCTGAGTACATACGACCATATAATTGGTATCAATTTAAAGGCCAACCACTCTTGAATATGCTATCAATTTCTCAGGACTTTGTTATTCATGGGTAAATATAAACGCTATAGAATACAATTTTTTCCATTTTTAACACAAAAGTCAGGATCCACTTGACCCGCTAAATATTGACCTATCTTTATCAAAACAGGCATGCTTATCCATGCAAAAATCCGCGGTGTTTGAGCCATAATTGCGGCCTTTGGAGCGGCCAGAAAACCCGACAAAAATAAAGTTTTTGGTCCATTTCATCCCCTAAATATTAACCAATCTTTTCCAAAAACAATAGGGGTCTTCAATGGCCAGAACCCATTCTACATACAAAATTTCGCGAATATTGGTCCAAAACTGTGGCCTGTATCGTGTTTACAAATTATAATGGACGGACAAACATGTCTAGATCGACTCAGCTAGTCGAGATATGACGATCAGTATACTTAAAGGTGGGGCTGCACAAAGCTATAATACCCTGACAACATAGTTGTGTAGGGTATAAAAAGCTAAAAAAATCATTGTTTACCTTCCAATATAAGGTGGACATTCAAAATACATTCAAAAATCGATCGGGGCTATACCTTGGTAAATTGTTGCCAGGAGAAAACGCAATAGCAGACCACCGCTGAACTATACGGTGGCAGTACGCATTGGCTGTAATCAACGTAATTATACATTATTGTCAATGCGGTTGAAAACTGGGCCAGGTATACAGATGGTCCTGGGGCTCTAGAACTCCATATAGGGGATATATGTAAGGATCAAGTTACATTTATTTGTTTCAATTATGAAATGCAACAGCATATAGTATATATTAGTATAGAAGCACAATGTGCAAAGAATTGCCCACATCCTGCAAACTGCAGCAAAAGCAACACTGGATACCCCAGAACTAATAATAGATGACGGCATAGAGTGTAGAACACCTAGCCAAGATGAGGTCATAATAGCAATTAATCGGCTGAAGAACAATAATACAGCAGGAGCCGATGGGTTACCAGCCGAACTATTCGAGACTGGTAGTCAGATGCTAGTCAGGAGCATGTACCAGCTGATTAGTACAATTTGGCTATAGGAATACATGCCCAATGGTCAATAACATTATTGGACCATACCAATGCGGTTTCAGACCTGGCAAATCCACCATTGATCAGATTTTCACTCTGCGCCAAATCCTTGTCTTGTGACCTTTTTAACATCCTGCTGGAAACGGTCATAAGAGACGCGAAGGTGAACAGATATGACAATCTGTACACCAACAACACATGTTATTCGCCTACGCCGATGACATCATATAACGGGTTGCACATTTCGAGCGGTAACTGCCACCTTTCATAACATTGAGAAGGAGTCTGCCAAAGTGGGTCTGGCAGTAAATGGCGAAAAGGCCAAGCTGATGATATTAACGCGCAAGACGTCCAGTAGACTCGGACCAACTGTGGAACGTGAGAACTACAGCTTCGAGGTAGTTAAACATTTTATATACCTTGGTACCGCCATAAATAAAACTAATGAAATCAGTTTTAAAATTCGGAGAAGAATTGTGATGACCAACCGATGCTACTATGGTCTGAGCAAACAACTCAAAAGCAAGGCCACCTCCCGCCAGACGTAACTCACACTTTACAAGACGCTGATACCACCCGTGCTGTTATATGGATCTGAAGCATGGGTATTTACGCAAGCAGATGAGGCTGCTCTTGGGGTGTTTGAGAGAAAAATTCTCCGAAAGATCTACGGACCGATCTGCGTTGACGGTGAAGATCGGCCACGAGCTTTGCAATCTATACGCGGACATCGCCAGTCGTATTGAGCTGCAGCGACTACGGTGGCAAGGCCATGTTGAGCAAATGAACGAGAAAGCCCCAGCTCAAAAAGCATATATAAGCGAGCCTACTGATGGTTCACGCAGAAGGGGAAGGCCACGAATTAGATTGAAAGACCAAGTAGAATACAACATCCCGGAATATGGTCATTCAAATTGGAGGAGATGCGAACAAGACCGACGCGCTTGGAAATCTTTTTTAAGGTCGGCTTATGGAACAACCGTTCTTTAACAAGCCAGTTAAGTAAGAAAGTAATTAAGTATGAAATGCAATTTAGAGGACAAAGTTATTTGTCCTCAACCTAAACATGATTTTATTTCGGGGAATGGGGTTCCACATGAACATTTTCATTGCAGAAAAAGATTTTTTGAATGGGTACGTCCATGGATTCTTTACCTAAAGCGGTAGCAATATTGATTACATCGTGTAGGAATTACCGAACACTTGCAGTTATTCCATTATAGCTCAATCGCAATACCTTCCTTCACTCCCAATATTAACAATACCGAAAATCGGTAGTGGGGTTTAGGCCTAAATGCGATATAGTCCATCTACCTTCAATATCCTCCGAAGGTAGAATAATTACAACCGAGTCTTAGAATTCCGTACTTTGTAGGTTATAAACTGACAATTTTGAGTACATAATATCTCCCATACCAGGAGGCCAATATTAATCATTTTTGAGAGGGAGATTTATTAACATATACGACTACAAAATATCAAATTACAGCGAATCCGGTTGAAAATCGTCCATAAAAATCTTCAAAATACCGAAAATTCAGGGTATATGGGAGCTACCCCATAAAGTGGGAGTATGTTTATAATGATCCAAATTGGATGCAATTTGGCACAGCTCATTTATTTGACCCAAAGACGAACCCTATTGAAATTGGGAAAATTCGTTTCAGATTTAGGTATAGCTCCTATATATGTTTTCGTTCGATTTAATGTATTTGGTGCACTAAAGTCCCTAGATATCATTCAATTTGCACTAAATTTTGCATAGCACACTGAATTAAGTCGATAATGATGTGTGTTAAGTTTCCTGAAAATCGGTTCAGATTTATATATTGCTCTTACATATATATTTTCGTCCGATTTAATGTAAATGGTTTACCAAGCTACTATATTTCTTTCGATTTGCACGAAATTTCGTATAGCGTACGGAATTAAGTCTCGAATTATGTGTGCTAAGTTTCGTGAAAGTCGGATGAGATATAGACATAGCTCCCATATATAGTTTTTTTCGATTTAATGCAAATTTACCCACAGTTTGTCCGTTTGGAACACAATTTTGTACAATGTACTGAAGTCAAAATATGTAGTATTGAATCCAAGAAGGTTACCAAAATCTCTAAAATACCTAATAGTATACTTAATTCAGAAATATATCCAAAGTTTAGTTCAATCAGAAGCAGTTGTAAGATTTTCGATCGAATTAGCTGTAATTGGGTATGTTTTGTTCTAATTGGTTACCAAATCGTACCGCTTAAAAGTATAAATACTGGTCCAATTTTTTGAGTAGCCGTCATATGACGCTACCCACCAAATGTCTATATTTTGAAGATTTTGTACTCATTTTAAATACGCTTTTCAGCCTGAGCGGCAGGTATTGGCAGCCACCAAAATGTTCGTGAAATCTGTTGCGACAAAAATTTGTGTGTGTCTTACATTAAAATATGCCTTCAAACCTGCCTATAAATTCCATGAACTTTAGTGTTTTCATTGAGTTCTACTATAAAGACTCGCAATATTAGACCAAATCAGCCCGACAATATGTTCCGGTAAAAATAACTCTTAGGTCTTTAAATCTTCTTCAAGTACTTCCATACTTTCCTTTTGGCTTTAACCGTCAATGTTTATAAAAACACCTTGCCCTTCATCTCGTTTGTAGGTCCACAGAACTACTGCAGACCTATAAACAATCTCTGAATTCCTGTCCCTCTACAATGATCCCTTTATCCGGATTAGATCCTCTATAAATGCTACAAATATTCCTGACAATTTACTGTAAATACAATCCGAACTTCAGCTCAATAGAAGATTCCCAAACCTTCCAGATATTCAGTTGGTCTATAAATATTTCTGACCTTCTGCTTATCTATAAAGCAATGTCTGAAGCTCAGAGAGTCTTACTAAGACTACATATGCTTCAGCTCGCCTATTTGGACGCCACTTAACCGACTAAGAGTCATTGGGCTTCACTTCCTTAAAAAAAAGAAAAAAAACTCGAGGCTAAAAGCTCGCCTATATAGACTTCCTGATCTTAATTTCAAAAATTAAAACTCCCAGTTCGTCTATAATGATATTCTTCAAAACCTTGTCTATAAAGACTCATTGGCCATCGGCTCGTTTGTGAAGCCTACCCGACCTTCACCTCGTATATAAAAACTCTCTAACTTTCAGCTCGCCTACCAAGACTGTTTTTGAGTTAAATCGCATATATAAACACTGTCTGAATTTCAGTTCCTCTATAATGATCCCCTATGCATGATCTACTCTATAACTATTCCTGAAAATTTACTGTAAATACAATCGGACTTTAAGCTCCATAAAAGACCCTTAACCTTCCAGACTTGCAGTTGGTCTATAAATATTTCTGACATTTAGTTTGCCTTTAAGAGATATGCCATTAGCTCGCCTACTAACCCTCGAAATGTTCGCCTGCTTGGACACCAGGGTCAATAGGCGTCAGCTCGTCTATAGACACAACCTTCGTCTATATTCTCTCACTCCACTCTCTTCAGCTCACATCTACTGACTCTCTTTAGACCCACAAAGACTTCACACACTCCAAAGACTCCCTCTAGCTCGTCCACAAATACTCACACCACCTCGCCCCTAAAGATTCCCACTAGCTGGTGTGTAACCAGCGTAACCAGCCATCAATCCGTCTCTAAAGACTCTCTTTAAATCTCACAATATTATCATCAGATTTTCTATAAAGACTCCCTTCAGCTCTTTCATAGTGACAGCATTCAGCTTGTGGCCGTTTAACTGTACGATAACTATCTTGTAGCCAATGTCGCTTTTCCAAAAAATGTAAAAAAGTAATAATGACAACTAAAACCAAATAATTGTGAAATTATGAAAAGTGTAGCATTTAAAATATTAAGACTGTGTACATATTTGGGTTCCAAAATGACGAAATAAGCCGTTAAACTTCATATAAAAAATAAGAAACCCATAACTCAATCCGGTAATTTCCATTTTGAGGGCTATTATTGTGGTAATGGCGTTTTCAGCTGGGGTTTCAACCACATTCCATTGCAGCAGCAGCCGCAGCAAGAGCAACATATTTTTGACATGAAAAACAAGCTCTATTAGACCTCTGTTAAATAACTGACGAAAATGAAATTAAGGCCTTTTTTACAGCATTTTCTTATTATTACTTATAAAATTATTTCAGTTTTTATTTCGAATCGTGCAACGACAACAACCAAAAATTAGGTTAAAATGTTGTATTTCTTTTGTTGTTTGTTTTTGTTTTATTCGTTTGTGGTTGTTGACGTTCTGTCTGGTTTGGAAATTGGTGATGTTTTTTTTAGTATTTCTTCTTCTTCTTTTTTTCTACCAATGCTTCTGTTGCTTCCTATATTTCTCCTACTTCTTTTTTTCCTGTTCGTCTTTGGTTTGGAACTGGCTATTCGTGTGTTGTGTTGCGCTTGTGGTTAACCGCAATAATTGCCCTATCATAAAAATGACTCAATTTCCTATCAAAAGACATTCATTTGGACATGAAAACTCAATGAACAGAAAATAAAAACCAGAAAAAAACAACGAACAGAGACCATAACAAACAAATAAATGTTATGAGGTTTTTTTTTTTTTTTTGGAAAAATTACACACACACATGTACTACTTAAGTGGTAAGGTGCAGTGTGGTGGTATGGATAAGGACGATCGATAACAGTGGTAGATGGAGCCAAATTAAATTCGATTTCCACACCTATATAAACATTTTTTATAATATAGACTACTTGAAGAAGTATTTCTACTTTCTACTAGGGACTAGTCAATGTTTGGAAATATACATATAGACTATTTCAAGAAGAATTTATACAGGTACTAGTCAAAGTTTGGAAATATACATATGTGTTCGCATTGAAAATGCAACCTTCTATCCTCTAGAAAAACTTGACCGATGGGGGTCTAAACATACACATAACTCCCTCACACATTATTGCCTATAAAACCGTTTTTACATTTTATTAAGATTTTGAAAATCAACTCTAACAATCTTATCAAAATCTCTGTGAGCCACTGTAGTCGGTCGGCCACAAAGGCAGACGCCAACTATAAAAGACGAACTTTACATCAGTATATTCGTAGCCACAGTGGGAATTGTCTAATAAAACAAAAATTCTTCAATTATTTCGACAAATGAAATAATGACTATCCTTGGAGGCATCAGCATGCATTGCGGTGTAGAAGGAGTACAAAGATAATGTTTGAACATGAAACCGAATAATGACAGCGTAATAAGAAGACATCTTAACTATATATCAATAAGGGTTGCCATCATAGTAAATTTCATACCTATGTACTGACCAAAAAATAATCAAAAACTGATTTATTATCAGAAAAAACCTGGCCATCAGCTCGGCTACAAAGATTTTCAAATCCCTTTCTTTCAGAAAGACACCCAGGCGTTTAGTTCCTCTATAATGATCCTCAGACTCTGATTAGAACCCCTATAAAAATCACAATGGATAACATAGCTTATTATCTTGATCTTCCGCTCTTCTATAAAGGATGTAGAGGTCGCATATAACCTTAAGAACCTTCAGTTCAGAACCTTTAGCTTGTCTAAAGCGCTCCCATAGCTTCAGCCAGCCTCTATGAACTTGGTGGCTTCCAGGTCAGTCATAACAACTATCTAACCTTCAGATCGCCCTCCCAGCTATCCTACAAAAACTCCTAGACCTTCAGGTTGCCTATATAGACTGTCTAACCATAAACTCAAATATAAGTACTTACTGATTTTCAGCTATAATTTCGAAAGTCGTCCATAACAACCCTGTTCGCCTACTAAGATTCCCTATTCTTCAGCTCCCTCATAAAAACTCCCAGACTTTCAGGTCGCCAATAACACTTCCTAAATTACAGGAAACCTACTTAGACTCACCTGACCACTCAGATCCCTATACAGACTCCTTGACCTTCAACTCGTTACCCTGACCTTCAGTTAATATGTAAAGAATCGAGCTCGTCTACCTTCAGCACGTTTAGTTTGGCCATAACAACCCTCTAACCATCAGATCACCATCACAGCATGGCAAGTAGAACTCCTAGACCTTCAGGTCAACTCAACTATAAGTACTTCAGTAGAAAAACATATAGACCTCCAGGTCGCCTACATAAACTCCCAGACCTTCAACTCAAATATAAGTAATTACTGATTTTCAGCTCATCTTTAAAGACTTCCTGATATGTATCCCGTCTATATAGACCCATATAAACTAGAACGCCTTCGAGTCATCAATAACAACTCAGATCTCCTACTACTAACGGTTCCTAAATTTCAGGGCATCTACTAAGACTCACCTGATCGTCATATCCCTATACAGACTCCCTGAACTTCAATTCGTTTATAAAAATACCCTAACCCTTCAGCTCTTCTGTATCTAATTCAACAGTTCGTCTATAAAAACACCTCATCTATAAAGACTCCCTTCAGCTCGTCTTTAATGACTCCCCACAGCTCGTCTATAAAGACTCTTTTCAGCTCATCTATAAA